>NC_091284.1:661854937-662157967 GCF_032444005.1 Ranitomeya imitator | reverse complement strand
AGTGGGTGGATTTGCTGTTTTAGTACAGTCTTAAAGGGGTTGTCCAAGATTAGGAAAACATGGCTGCATTACTCCAAAAACAGAGCCATCCCTGTCTGTTTATGAAAAGATAGCATATGTATACTACAGTATGGGTGAAAATGAGTTAATTATATTAGTCCGGCCCTATAAAACCATCCCAATTTCTCATGCGGCCCCATGGCAAAATTAATTGCCCACCCCTGCTCTAAACACTAGCGTTTTACAAGCGTAATTAGCTTGCAGAATGCTAGCGTTTTCCAAGCGATATGTAGCATCGCTTGGAAAACTGATTGACAGGTTGGTCACACTTGTCAAACATAGTGTTTGACAAGTGTGACCAACTTTTTACTATGCCTGTGCAGCATCAATAGTAAAAAGATATCATGTTAAAAAAAATAAAAAATGATATTCTTACCTTCCGGCGGCCCCGGCAGCCTTCCCTCTCCTGTCGATGCTCCCGTTCCCAGTAATGCAATGACCCCAGATGATGTAGCATCACGAGAGACCGCTATGTCTTCACAGGTCATTGCCGCAAAGCATCCCTGGGAACGGGAGCATCGGGAGCAGTGGGAAGGCTGCCCGGGCCGCCGGAGGGTGAGAATATCACGATTTTTTGTTTTCATTTTTTTTTCAGATATATGGTTCCCAGGGTCTGGAGGAGAATCTCCTCTCCTCCACCCTGGGTACCAACCACACATAATCTGCTTACTTCCTACATGCGGAAAGTAAGCGGATCAATGCATTCCTATGTGTGCGGAATCCCCGCGATTCCGCACAAAGAATGAACATGCTGCGTTTTTTTCCGGAATGCGATTCCGCCGTGGAAAAAAACGCAACATGTGCACAAAAATTGCAGATAGCATTCTAATAATAGGATGCTTAATGTATGCGGTTTTTTTTTGCGGTTTTATCGCGATTTTATAGCAAAAAAAAGTGAAAAATCCTGAACATGTGCACACAGTTATAAGTGTACAAAAATTAAAAGTTTGAAAATTGTAAAATTTTCAAAATTTCTTCCAAATTTCCATTTTTTTCCATAAATAAATGTAAGTTATATCAAAGAAATTTTCGATATGTATGTGCTCAGCATAGCGCACAGGATAAATGTGAACTGATCAAAAATGTTCTGTAACCCAAAATGCCACTAATAAAAGTTTCTACTCAACCCACTAAAAAGACTAGTCCACACTCTGGTTCATCATCTGTTAACAGAAATATAGTGAAATCTGCTTCCAAATTCAGATGCCCCCTCCTCCCGAGCTCCACAGTGTGCCTAAACTGCAGTTAGCATCCACATCTTTGCCATTACTGTAGCGAGGAGAGCCCAATTAATTCACAGGGTGTGTCTCCAGAAGCACCAGCTGGGCACAATATATCGGGCACTACAATGGCATATTTGCAACATTCATTTCTGCTTATTTCTGGAAAACACCCATTGAGTTAACAACATCACTACACCTGTAGATAAATTCCCAGAGGGGTGTAATTTCCAAATTTAGGTCAATTGAAGGGTATTATGCTCTTCTGCTCCTTGGGGGTTCTGTATATGGAGTCCACAAACTATTCTTCAAAAATTTGTTTAGAGTCACATAGCTCTCCTTTCCAGAGTCTCGCCGTGTGGCCAAACGGTTCTAAACAGCCACATATAGGGTATTGCCTTTGTTCAGCAGAAAATGTGTAACAAATTTTGTGGTATTTTAACTTATTTCCCTCTGTGAAAATGTAAAATCTGGGGCTAAAACAACTTTATAGTAGTAAAAATGCAATTTTTTTTCTTCATCACTCAATGGTATAAAATGTTGTGAAACTTGAGTTGTTACTATGCTCACTGCACCCATAGATGATTTCATTTAGAGGTGTAGTTTATAAAATCTGGTCACTTATGGAGGTTTCTACTGTCCTGACACCTCAGGGGCTCTGCCAAAGTGACATGGCACCCACAAACCATTCCAGGCAAATCTGCACTCCGATATGGCGCCTCTTCCCTTCTCAGCTCTGCACTGTGCCTAAAAAAAGTATATTTTTTTTAAACCACATATGGGGCATTGCCATACTCTGGAGATATTGCATAACAAATATTGTAGTCCATTTCCTCCTATTAGCCCTTTTGAAAATTAAAAACTTGGGGCTAAAAAAACATTTCAGTTTTAAGGCTAAGTTCACTTTGCATTAAAGCAGACCGTTCAACACATGCGATAAATGGGCTGCGTTAACGCAAGTGCCGACATGCTAGCGCAGATAGAGCTAGCAGATGCTATATCTGCGCTAGCGGTGATGGACCCGGAAACATTGCAGCCCACATCTGAGGGTCCACCACTCAATGACAGCACATCGCTAGCGATGTGCCCGAAATAGTGCATAATGGCAGCGTTAACGGACTGCGTTATGCCGCGGTGTAACGCAGTCCGTCTAACTGACTGCTTAAATGTAATGTGAACCCAGCCTAATTTTTCATTTTCACAGCCCAATGTTATACAATTTTGTCAAATATCTGTGAGTTTAAAATTCTCACTAAACCCCTAATTCGAGAGGTGTAGTTTCCAAACTGGGGTCACTTGTGGGGGTTTCTGCTGTTGTGGGACAACAACGCTCTCCAAATGCGACATGGCGTCCACAATCTATTCCAGAAATTTTGCACAAAAAATCAAATAACGCTCTTTCCCTTCCGAGCCCTGCCATGTGCCCAAAGAAGAGTTTCTGAGCTTATACTCAAATTTTGAGGTCCATTTTCTCCTGTTACCTAAAAAAGTTGAAGCCCAAAGTTATATTTTTTCCTTCCACATTCCTTTAATTCCTGTGAAGCACCTGAAGGGTTAATAAACTTCTTTAATGTGGTTTTCAGCACTTTGCGTTGAACAGTTTTTAGAATGGTGTCACTTTCGAGTATTCCCTGTCAAATAGGCCCCTCAAAGTCACTTTCAATGACCGCCGATATGCCTTTTAACGGCTGCAGCTAAAGGGCCTTATTCCTCAGCGCAGCTTTTTAACTGAGAAATAAGGGTATAGCGCCCCCCAGCGTCGGGAAATCTCTTGGGTGTCAGCTACCGGAGTCCCCAATCTCGTGATCGCCGTTATTCGGCTAATAAAAAAGAAAAAAGTCCAATTTCCCATTTATTTCTCCTCTGATATGATCTATCATACCAGAGAAGAGAGAAATGGGGTTCCACGAGCCTTCCCGATACCTCTGCCATCTTAGGACCTTCCGGCTCTGTCCCTCGGCCCCTCACATCTTCTTTCTGTAAGAAAATGGAGGGCGCACTGTACCCGCTGAGATCTGCTGGCTGTACCCGGCAACAATAGAAGATTTTTCCTATTGGTTCATTTTGATAAGTGTTCAAAATAAAAAAAATGATAATAAAACCCCACTTTTTAGGTAAAAATAATATAATAAACAAATATATATTTTTTTTCATTCTTTGCAGTTAGGGTTGGCTAGGGCTGTGCTGGGGTTACGGATGTGCTGTTGGGGTTAGGGTTGGAGTTAAAATTGGGGGGTTTCCACTGTTTAAGTACATCAGGGGGTCTCCAAACGCGACATGGCGCAATTTCAGCCAATTTTGCGGTCAAACAGTGCACCCTCCCTTCTGAGTCCTGCCATGTGCCCAAACAGTGGCTTTTTGCCCAAATTTTGTTGTCCATTTTCTCCTGATACCCTTGTGAAGAGAACAAAAAATTGGTTCTAAAGTAAATTTTTTGTGAAAAAAGTAAAATGTTCATTTTTTCCTTCCACATTGCTTTAGATCTCGTAAAGCACCTGAAGGGTTAATAAACTTCTTGGATGTGGTTTTGCTCACCTTGAAGGGTGCAGTTTTTAGAATGGTGTCACTTTTGGGTATTTTGTAGACTGACTCCCAAACTCACTTCAAATGTGAGTCGGTCCCACAAAAAATGGTTTTGTAAATTTTGGTGGAAAAATGAGAATTCACTGGGCAACTTTTAACCCTTATAACTTTCTAACAACAAAAAAAAATGCTTCCAAGATTGTGTTAATATAAAGTAGGCATGTGGGAAATGTTATCTATTAACTATTGTGTGTGACATCACTCTCTGATTTAATTGCATAAAAATTAAAACTTTGAAAATTGCAAAATTTTCGCTATATTTCCGTTTTTTTCATAAATAAACGCAAGTCATATTGAAGAAATGTTACTACTAACATGAAGTACAATATGTCATGAAAAAAACAATCAGTGGGATCCATTAAAGCGTTCCAGAGTTATAACCACATAAAGTTACAGTGGTCAGAATTGTAAAAAATTTGCTTGGTCACTAAGGGGTTAATACAGTTGGGGCTGTTGCAGCTCAATGTATTCCAACGAAAACAATTAGCTTAAAGGGAACCTTTCAGCAGGATTGTGCACATTAACTTACACGCAGTGTCAGGTAGGTGCCGTTATACTGATTTTAACCCCTTTCTGACATCGGACGTACTATCCCGTCGAGGTGGTATGGGCCCGTATGACCACTGACGGGATAGTATGTCATCACCGATCAGCCGCGTTCACGGGGGAAGCGCAGCGATCGGGGCCGGGTGTCAGCTGACTATCGCAGCTGACATCCGGCACTATGTGCCAGGAGCGGTCACAGACCGCTACTGGCACATTAACCCCCGACACACTGCGATCACACATGATCGCAGCGATCCGGCGGCACAGGGAAGCATCGCGCAGGGAGGGGGCTCCCTGCGTGGTTCCCTGAGACCCTCGGAGCAATGCGATGTGATCGCGTTGCTCCGAGGGTCTCTTACCTCCTCCCTGCAGGCCCGGATCCAAAATTGCTGCGGAGGGCCTTCCGGGTCCTGCAGGGAGGTGGCTTCCAAGCACCTGCTCAGAGCAGGCGCTGGGAAGCCTCCCTGCTGTGCCCGTCAGATCGTTGATCTGACACCGTGCACTGCAAAGTGTCAGATCAGCGATCTGACCCTATATAGTCATGTCCCCCCCGGGACAAAGTAAAAAAGTTAAAAAAATATATATTTAACAAGTGTTAAAAAAAAAAAAAAAAATCCTAAATAAAGAAAAAAAAATGTATTGTTCCAATACATATGACATATTGTACTTCATGTTAGTAGTAAAATTTCTTCAATATGACTTGCGTTTTATTTATGAAAAAAATGGAAAATAAAAAAAACAATAAAAGTACACATATTTAGTATCGCCATGTCCGTAACGACCCGACCTATAAAACTCTCCCCCTAGTTAACCCCTTCAGTGATCACCGTAAAAAAAATGAAGCACAAAAACAATGCTTTATTATCATACAGCCAAACAAAAAGTGGAATAACGCGATCAAAAAGACATATAAATAACCATGGTACCGCTGAAAACGTCATCTTGTCCCGCAAAAAACGAGCCGCCATACAGCATCATCAGCGAAAAAATAAAGTTATAGTCCTCAGAATAAAGCGAATATTTTATATATAAAAAAGTTTTTATCGTATAAAAGCGCTAAAACATAAAAAAATTATATAAATGAGGTATCGCTGGAATAGTACTGACCTGAACGGCGGGTTAATTAACGGCGCTGTGGAAAAAGTAAATAGCGCCCCCCAGAGTCCAATTTTCTCTGGGGTGTCGGCTGCCGGGGGTAGCCGAGACCCCAGAGAACATGATTCGGGTCGGTTTTTACCGACCCCGCTTTTGCGATCGCCGGTAAGTAACCGTTTACCGACGATCGCAAAAAAAACCAGGATTTCACTTTTAATTTCTGTCCTCCGATGTGATCGCACATCAGAGGACAGAGAAATGGGGACCCCGATAGCCCCCCGATACTCACCTGTCTCCCCCGGTGCTCCTCGTGGCTCCCGATGGGCGCCACCATCTTTTTCCGGCAAAAAAATGGCGGGCGCATGCGCAGTGCCCCCGCCGACTGGCATCGGGAGGATCATTGGGGTCTCGGCGGCCGGGGGTAGCCGAGACCCCAAAGAACATGATCGGGGTCGGTTTTACCGACCCGTTTTGCGATCGCCGGTAATTAACTGTTTACCGGCGGTCGCAAAAAAAAGAAAAAAAGCGATGTGTAATTCTCTGTCCTCTGATGTGATTGCACATCAGAGGACAGAGAAATAGGGGGATTTGGGGACCCTATTATACTCACCGGTGTCCCTGGGTCCTCCTGCGTCCTCTCCTGCCCGCTGGCATCTTCTTTGGGAAACAAAATGGCACTGCGCATGCGCCCGCCATCTGCCGGCCGGCAGGAGAAAGCAGTTGGGGCTAAAATTAGGGTTAGGGCTAAATTTAGGGTTAGGGTTGGGGCTAAATTTAGGGTTAGACTTTCACACCTGCGTCGGTACGGGGCCGTCGCAATGCGTCGGCCCAACATACCGACGCACGTTGTAAAAATTGTGCACAACGTGGGCAGCAGATGCAGTTTTTCAACGCATCCGCTGCCCAATCTATGTCCTGGGGAGGAGGGGGCGGAGTTACGGCCACGCATGCTCGGTTGGAAATGGCGGACGCGACGTACAAAAAAAGTTACACTGAACGTTTTTTTGTGTCAACGGTCCGCCAAAACACAACTGATCCAGTGCACGACGGACGCAACGTGTGGCCATCCGTCGCGATCCGTCAGCAATACAAGTCTATGGGCAAAAAACACATCCTGCGGGCACATTTGCAGGATCCGTTTTTTGTCTAAAACGACGGATTGCGACGGATGCCAAACGACGCAAGTGTGAAAGTAGCCTTAGGGTTAGGGGTTAGGGTTGGGGCTAAAGTTAGGGTTAGGGTTGGAGCTAAAGTTAGGGTTGGGGCTAAATTTAGGGCTAGGGTTGGGGCTAAAGTTAGGGCTCGGGTTGCGGCTAAAGTTAGGGTTAGAGTTGGGATTAGGGTTTGGATTAGGGTTGGTATTAGGGTTAGGGTTGGCATTAGGGTTACGCTTGGGATTAGGGTTAGGTTTGGGATTAGGGTTAGGGTTGGGATTAGGGGTGTATTGGGATTAGGGTTAGGTTTGAGGTTAGGGTTGAGATTAGGATTAAGGGTGTGTTGGATTTAGGGTTTTGATTATGGTTAGGGTTGACATTAGGGTTGTTTTGGGGTTAGGGTTGTGATTATAGTTAGGGTTGTGATTAGGATTATGGATCAGGTTGGAATTAGGGGTGTGTTGGGGTTAGGGTTGGAGTTAGAACTGGGGGGTTTCCACTGTTTAGGTACATCAAGGGGTCTCCAAACACGACAGCCAATTTTGCACTCAAAAAGTCAAATGGTGCTTCCTCCCTTCTGAGTTCTGCCATGCGCCCAAACTGGGTTACCCCCACATATGGGGCATCAGCGTACTCGGGATAAATTGGACAACAACTTTTGCGGTCCAATTTCTCCTGTTACCCTTGTGAAAATAAAAACTTGGGGCTAAAAAATCTTTTTTGTGGAAAAAAAAATATTTTTTATTTTTACGACTCTGCATTATAAACTTCTGTGAAGCACTTGGGCATTCAACATTCTCACCACACATCTAAATAAGTTCCCTGGGGGGTCTAGTTTCCAAAATGGGTTCACTTGTGGGGGGTTTCTACTGTTTAGGTACATCAGGGGCTCTGCAAAGGCAACATAACGCCCACAGACCATTCTATCAAAGTATGCATTCCAAAACGGCGCTCCTTCCTTCTGAGCTCTGCCGTGCGCCCAAACAGTGGTTTACCCCCACATATGGGGTATCATCATACTCGGGACAAATTAGACAACAACTTTTGGGGTCCAATTTCCTGTTAACCTTGGGAAAATACAAAACTGGGGGCTAAAATATTTTTGTGGAAAAAAAATAATTTTTATTTTCACGGCTCTGCGCTATAAACTGTAGTGAAACACTTGGAAGTTCAAAATTTTCACAACAAATCTAGATAAGTTCCTTAGGGGGTCTTCTTTCCAAAACGGTGTCACTTGTGGGGGGTTTCAATGTTTAGGCGCATCAGGGGCTCTCCAAACGCGACATGGCATCCCATCTCAATTCCAGTCAATTTTGCATTGAAATGTCAAATGGCGCTCCTTCCCTTCCGAGCTCTGCCATACGCCCAAACAGTAGTTTACCCCCACATATGGGGTATCATCGTACTCAGGACAAATTGCACAACAACTTTTGGGGTCCAGTTTATTCTGTTACCGTAGGGAAAATAAAAAATTGGGGGTGAAAAGATCATTTTTGTGAAAAAAATATGATTTTTGATTTTTACGGCTCTACATTATAAACTTCTGTGAAGCACTTGGTGGGTCAAAGTGCTCACCACATGTTAGGGGTCGAGTTCCTGCCTCTGCACAGGGGGAATCTCAGGCCATCTCCGCTGCGGTCTCCCATTCTTCTCCTGCCGCAGTGGAGCTTGCTCAGCAGAGACGTCGATCCCAGCGTCTCGCTCAGTCTGCTTAGAGTTACTGCTGCGTTTCCTGCTTCTCCCATTGAAGTCAGTGCTGGGCAGCGGCGAGCGGACGTTTCTGGGGCTAAGTCCTGCTTTTTACATTCTGAGCATGCCCAGAGTAAGATCTCTCAGTGGAGATCGAGGGTCACATGATCAGATACTGCAGCTAAGGTCCTTGTAGCTGCTAGGACTAAATCCTGCTTTGCACTCTGAGCATGCCCAGGGCGAGATCTCTCAGTGGAGATCCAGGGTCACATGCTCAGGTGCTGCAGCACTCCATTGGTCCTTCTTTGGAAGGTCCTAAACATGCTGCAGCTATTTAAGCCTCGCATGGCCGCACGGCCATGCGCTAGTATTGTCTTGTAAATGTGTGTGTGTGTTGTGAGTGAAAGTCGCTCTTTAAATAACCCTCCCTATTGAATGTCTGTTCGCGGAAGGTGTATGTTTGCTATCTAGCGCCTGACTTATCCAACAGCACGAAACACACATTTCAGCTACCAGTTGCTGTGTCCGTCAGTACGGCGCCTTGCGCTTGCTCTGCGCTTTCCTGACCCAAGCCTGGGTGGTTAGTGGCATCCGTCAGTGCGGCACCGCACGCACTCTTGTGCCTTTATATTATTATTTATATTCCTCTGACACACCCAGTTGCGGTGTTGTGCCAGCGAGTGTCTAATTGGACTTCAATCCTGTGTAGGGGTTGAGTCCGCTGACTTCTTGCTCGCGCTTTATGTGCGGTACTGCGGTCCTGTGATGCAACAGGATTGCTTCCTTCACGCAGGGTGAAGTTAACCCATGTGTGTATACTTAGTACCGCCATATAGTCCGTCTTACTAGCAGCAGGGTCTTTCACCTGCACGGTGGACCTCGGACGGCGTACGCACCTAATACCATTACACCTTATACTTGGTGCGTTCCGCCAGTCCTAACACCACACATCTAGATAAGTTGCTTAGGGGGTCTACTTTCCAAAATGGTGTCACTTGTGGGGGGTGTCAATGTTTAGGCACATCAGGGGCTCTCCAAACGTGACATGGCGTCCCATCTCAATTCCAGTCAATTTTGCATTGAAAAGTCAAATGGCGCTCCTTCCCTTCTGAGCTCTACCATGCGCCCAAACAGTGGTTTACCCCCACATATAGGGTATCAGCGTACTCCAGACAAATTGGACAACACCTTTTGGGGTCCAATTTCTCCTGTTACCCTTGGTAAAATAAAACAAATTGGAGCTGACATAATTTTTTTGTGAAAAAAAGTGGTGTTCATTTTTTTTTTAAACATTCCAAAAATTCCTGTGAAACAACTGAAGGGTTAATAAACTTCTTGAATGTGATTTTGAGCACCTTGAGATGTGCAGTTTTTAGAATGGTGTCACACTTGGGTATTTTCTATCATATAGACCTCTCAAAGTGACTTCAAATGTGATGTGGTCCCTAAAAAAAATGGTGTTGTAAAAATGAGAAATTGCTGGTCAACTTTTAACCCTTATAACTCCCTAACAAAAAAAATGTTGGTTCCAAAATTGTGCTGATGTAAAATAGACATGTGGGACAAGTTACTTATTAAGTATTTTGTGTGACATATCTCTGTGATTTAAGGGCATAAAAATTCAAAGTTGGAAAATTTCGGAATTTTCGCCAAATTTCTGTTTTTTTCACAAGTAAACGCAAGTGATATCAAAGAAATTTTACCACTATCATGAAGAACAATATGTCACGAGAAAACAGTGTCAGAATCACTGGGATCCGTTGAAGCGTTCCAGAGTTATAACCTCATAAAGGGACAGTGGTCAGAATTGTAAAAATTGGCCCGGTCATTAACGTGCAAACCACCCTTGGGGGTAAAGGGGTTAAAATGATATCTTGGTTGATGAAATCCGTCTTGTGGTTGTTCATGTTGGATCAACATGTTAGGGCATGCTAGGTTAGGCTATGGGTTGAACTAGATGGACTTAAAGTCTTCCTTCAACCTTAATAACTATGTTACTATGTTTAATCTTTATTTTCAATTTTTGAGTTAATGATATGCTCGTGCTCCGGGGCGGCCTGTGGGGGGTCTTGATGTGGTGCTTTGCTTAGGTATTCATGTGTATGGCTTCTGACAGGTCGCTGATCCTTCAATGACATGCCTATATATTCTATATAGCTTGGAAAAAAAAAACCTTCTGCAGGCAGGCATCAGCTGTGGCGCCTGCGCTGCAGCATGATTGCATATGTAATGCGCATAGAATTAACTTCATGTTATCTTTATATTCATAAAAAACAAAATCCGTTTGAAAATGGAGGCGGCGATCTGATAGCTGCTACTGCGCAGGAGTTGGTGGCGCCATCTTGGAGAAGATTTTTTTTCTCTAGCAAACAGATTTTTTTTTATGAATATCAAAATAACATGAAAGAAATTAATTATATGCACATTTCATATGCGATCATGCTGCAGTGCAGCGTAGGGGCCAGCACCTGCCTGCAGAAGGTTTTTTTTTCTCTCCACGCTACATACATATACTATTCATTATGTAAACTAAGGGGACGGTCAGTGAGGGATCAGCGACCTGTCAGCAGTCTTCATTATGAGTAACTAATCAGAGCACCACATGAAGACCCCCATAGGCCGCCCCGAAGCACGAGCATATCAACTGTAAACTGAAAATAAAGATTACACAACATCCACAAGACGGATTTCATCAACCCAGATATAATTTTAATCAGTACAACAGTGCCGACCTGACACTGTCTGTAGGTTACTGAGCACAATCCTGCTGACAAGTTCCCTTTAAGTTTACAAGCTGATCATTTATATGTTAGGAAATACTGAACATATACTGCAAATATAAATTGAGCCAAGCATAGATATTTTCTACTTAGAACTTCAGGAGGTTGGATATCCAAGATGATATTTTTGGGGGTATGGTCATGGCATGACAATTCTTATTTTGAACTTCTACACTAAACCTCTATAAGTACCTGTTTACTAGCAATATATAAAGAGGAGCTGGAAAAACACCACAGCATAAGACATGAGCATATTCTTTATTGTTCAGAAGCGGCATCTCACAAAAATCATTACAAAGCTTTTGTCATATATACATGTAAAAAAATAATGTTTGATAACTGCACTTTTCCTCTTTGTTACAGCCATCGTTATTCCATGTCTTTACATTCAACCTCCACAATGGTTCACAATGTTCCAAACATTCAGAGCTCAAGCACATTGATTTTCTTGTTTCATCATGTTATTTTCACTTTGTTCCCGGCAGCGCTTCCACTCTCCAAGTATATAGACTTTTTTTTCTCCCGTAGGATGACATTGTACTGTCCAAGAAAGTGGAGTTACTTCAGCATTGTGTATAGTTCATTGAAAACCAAACTTTAGCTGCCAATGGTTTTCTTTTGTATCTTTACTAATGACGTTTATACATACAGATATTAGTTGTAATTTCCTATAGTTCAGGTTATTAAGTATGTTACAAAGCAATAAATAGGGAATCATGGGCTTAGATTAATAAAGAAGAAACACACAGAAAACATGCAGCTATGTGTCACTTGCTTCTGAAACCCATGATATTCATTCTTCCCTGTTCTCCCTTCCCCAGAATTGTTTAATAGAAAGACTTTCTGCGGACACTCTGTGCTACTCGTGGGTACAGTGAAATGCATATCTCTCAGGCTACAAGTACAATCTATAATGCACTGGTCAATGCGTCCCCCCACCATCTTCTACATTCAGTTATCCTGTGCTGTCACTGACTCCCTGTGCTTCCACAATCTACAAACCTAAAAAGCCACACAGATAAAAGTATGTGAAAAAACAGCACAATGTGGGGTTCTTTTACTGTTGTCTGCAATCTGAGTCGGGTCCACTGTATGTAATGTAGTCCATTCTTAAATGGGTGGTACTCTACTAAGACAACCCCTTCTCATACCCTACGCTTAGCCCCGATGAAATTTAAAAAAACGTATACTCCCCTCCCGTGTCGGCATGCACGGTCCTGGGGCTCTTGTGCGGTTGCATGACACATGGTGCCAGGCGGCCAATCAGAGCTGGCATCACTGTCCCCGCCTTCGGACAAATCAAGCATGAAGAGGAAGTGAGAGATCAGCTGATCCCGGACTTCCTCTTCCTGTTCAATTTGTCCAAAGGCGGAGACCGTGATGTCGGTGCTGGTATCACAACAAGTGCCAGGATCCCCGTGGAGAGTGAGTGCTGACACGGCAACATGACAGTTATGCAACCAGTGACATTTTTATCTCCACATCCTGAATGTGACGCATGTGCTATATGATTTTCTAGAGATTGAACAAGCAGTTTCTTTTCATCTATAATTACATTCATAATTGATGTGTGTTCCTAGCTGAACTAAAGAAGAAAAAAAAAGACACCTGAAAAGGCCGTGACTCGATGCAGCTTAAATATAATCAATCCATATCCTATGGCCATATATGTCTCCAGGCTCAGTACATTCGTATTACCAATTTATAGCTATTAACCTAATTACGGGTAGTCCATTTTCACCTTTTCGTTTAGCACAGTTAAGGTACCTTCACACATAACGATTTCGTTAACGATATCGTTGTAACGTCACGCTTTTTGTGACGTAGCAACGATCCCGCTAACGATCTCGTTATGTGTGACAGCGACCAACGATCAGGCGCCTGCTTAATATAAATACATGTGAAATGTAACATTCACTGGTGCAAACTGAGAAGTTACCTAATAAAATAAAGGGGTTGGCACATCACCTATCCGGAGCATTAGTGTTTTTAAAAAGGTAGTATGCAGTTACCCAGCATTGCTACCCTGCCTGCTTGATTGTGACATCGACATGCTGCTGGCCCAAACTGCAGTGCATTCTCTGATGCTGTAAGCAGAGGCATCTTTGTCTCTGCAGCATCGCAGGGGCGCAATGGCACTGAAGCTGGCCATATCCAGTGATTCGGCCAACTTCAGACATCCACTAACGAGCTTGATTGGTAAAAACTTGTAAGCGTTGAACTCCTTGCTTAGAAAACCAACCACAAAATATTAATGACATATTAGAATAGATCACGAATATCAGATTGGTGTGGGGCTGCAGGATATAGACCAGGGCCGGCGTCAGCACCCGGGCAAATGCCGGGGCCCTGGCGAGATGGGGGGCCCATTTATGGTAGCGTACAAGTACTTCTGTACACACATATGCGCGAGTCCTGGGGCCCCGCAGCCGGACTTTATCCCTGTTGTGTGTGACTCTTACATACACGGTGACAGTCATTCACTCGCTGAGGGTTTCGCTGGCGGCAGCGCTGCGCAGCTGCAATACTCACCTCCGCCGTCCCGTCACCATGGATATGAAGAGAGTCACTTCCGGGCCGGCGGTCATCTGTCCGTCACTTCCGGTCGGGTGAGTGAGAGTGTCTACTCTAGAGCTCGTCATCCAAGCAAGAGCTCAGAGAAGACCGTCCAGGACAGGTCCAGCAACACTGCAGCGCCAAGCACAACACGAGCAGCAGCTGCAGTCAGGTCACGGTGCACGGTCGGTCCCTGTGTCCACAACGGGTGGCAGCGGCGCTGCGTGAAGCAGTGAGTCTCAGTGAGTGAGTCTTTGTTCGGTCCCAATGCATTGCGGGGGCGGGGGGATGCAGCCTGCTGAACCTGGGAGCCGACTCCTGAGGACAAGGTACAAGTACGACCTGTACAGGCGGCGGGAGTGGATAATGGTCTCAGACTCTGCAACTTGCAAGACAGACAGTACTGTCTGGGACTTGTGTGCAGCTACAATATGGTATGTTAGCGATGCTGGCTGGGACTTGTAGTCATAGACTACTGTTACTGTATATACTAAATAACTGGCTGTGTTATATAGTACGTGGGCGGTGTTATATACTACGTCACGGGGCTGTGCTGTATACTGCGTGGGCTGTGTTATATACTGCGCGGGCTGTGTTATATACGACGTCACGGGGCTGTGCTGTATACTGCGTGGGCTGTGTTATATACTGCGCGGGCTGTGTTATATACTATATGGGCTGTTATATGCTACGTGGGAAGTGCTATATACTACATGGCTGTGTTATATGTTACATGGCTGTGTTATATGCTACGTGGCTGTGTTATATGCTACGTGGGCTGTGTTATATACTACATGGCTGTGTTATATGCAATCATGAATCGTGGTATGTGTTAAAGGAGACTCTTTCGCCCGGGGCCCTCAAAAACCTGGAGCCGGCCCTGATATAGACACTTTGAATTGAGCTGTGGTTTGCTGCTCTGTTCAGTGTGTAGTGGCCGCTGCCAGGTGCTGCAGAACAGCTACTATTCTTTTGATAGTAACTATTCTGCAGTAACTTGCAGTGGTTGCTTCACTTTGAACAGAGCAGCAAACTACAGCTAAATTCAAAATGTTTACATCTGGCGCCTGTCGGAGCAAAGAGCTGATTTGGAGTGCCAGATGTTGATGCTCACCGATCTGGAATTGATAAAGGAATTGTATTGTGTTTTAATGATACCTGGAGAAGGGTATATTCTGTATCTGAAATGCATTGTATCTTCTTTTATCAATTAATAAAAAAGAAAAAATTCAAAATATCATCTTTGGATGCGAGTCCTGGGAAGCGCTGCCGTTCATGGGCTGGATGTGTTCGTTTTGAATATATTCAGACCGGACAACATTTTCAATGCATTTTATAAATATGTTTGATTTCTACTATTAATTTAGTATATACTGTTTTCAACCTATATACTACTATTCACAAGTCGCTCTTTTTCTATTCTGTTTGCAGCATGAACAATAAGTGTCAGCTATCTACTATATAATTGTCTATGGGTCACTTCCGTCTTTCTGTACTTCTGTCTGTCACAGATATTCATTGGTCGCAGCCTCTGTCTGTTATGGAATCCAAGTCGCTGATTGGTCTCGCCAGCTGCCTGTCATGGCTGTCGCAACCAATCAGCGACGGTCACAGTCCAATTAGTCCCTCCCTACTCCCCTGCAGTCAGTGCCCGGCGCCAGCTCCATACTCCCCGCAGTCACCGCTCACACAGGGTTAATGCCCGCGGTAATGGATTGCGTTATGCCGCGGGTAACTCACTCCGTTACCACCGCTATTAACCCTGTGTGACCAAGTTTTTACTATTGATGCTGCCTATGCAGCGTCAATAGTAAAAAGATCTAATGTTAAAAATAATAAAAAAATTAAAAATCATTATATACTCACCTTTTGCGACGCTCCAGTGACCGCTCCATGCACGCGGCAGGTTCCAGTGCTAAGGATGGTATGCGACAAGGACCTGCCATGACGTCACGGTCATGTGACCGCGACGTCATCACAGGTCCTGCGCGACAAGCACCTGCCATGACGTCACGGTCATGTGACCGTGACGTCATCACACCCTGGGATCGGAAGCTGACGCGTGCACCGCGCACAGGCGACAACTACAAGGAGCCCTTGGATCGGAAGGTGAGTATATGTTTATTTTTTAACCTGTGACAAACCTGTCTGGGCAATATACTGCGTGGCTGGGCAATATACTACGTGACTGGCCAATATACTACGTGGCTGGGCAATACACTACGTAGCTGGGCAATATACTACGTGGCTCTGTGCTGTATACTACATCGCTGTGCAATATACTACGTGGCTCTGTGCTGTATACTAAGTCACTGGGCAATATACTACGTGGCTGGGCAATATACTACGTGGCTAGGCAATATACTACGTGGCTGGGCAATATACTACGTGGCTGGGCAATATACTACGTGGACTGTGCAATATACTATGTGGCTGTGCAATATACTACGTGGCTGTGCAATATACTACGTGGACATACATATTCTAGAATATCCGATGTGTTAGAATCGGGCAACCATCTAGTTTCATATAACCTTATTTGTATAGATCAAAATACAGTGTTTTATTGTAATCTTCAAGTGCTTTTAAATACTGCACTTGATGGTTTCTGCAGTCCTTACAGAGGGCTTGTGTTACTGGAAGCCACTTTGGCTTACAGTATCTGAATATTGCATTACTAGAGTTGCAGCTTGATAAAGTTTAGATTTAAGGACATATAATCGTTTGGCATGATAGGAGATTCTTCTTAGTTTCAGCACACTACCATAAGCAAGTAGTATGTAGCCTCAGCTATTGAAAAATGTGTTTATGCTGTAACCTGTTACATAAGAAAATTAGTGGAAAAGTCATATGCAAATCAGGCTGGAAGTGCACTGGGTAGTGACCATGCACTCAGAAGAAGCAATCCAAGTGCACTGAGACATCACCAGAGACTGGCACATTGGATCTCTACCAAAAAAGAGGGCCATCATGTTTACGGGGTGACAGGCTCTTACACAGCAGTACCACTAATTCCATATGTAAAAAGGTAAGTCTCCCATTGTCATGCTCATCTGAAAAGGTGCAAGTCTATGGAGGACTGTTGGCCAGGGTTTGGAATAAAAGGAAATGATTATTTTACTTGCTGGGCTGTCTTTGTAATAATTCAGGGAAGAGGGGGATTTATGACAATCAGCTATAGCAAAAGTACTCAACAAGAACACTGCCCTCATTCTCCATAACATCTAACCACACTGCATCTTCCTTTTTTTTAAAGTGGTTTCAGATATATCAAGTGGACTCTAATAAGTATGGGCCACAAAGATAATTTTGTTGTTGTTGTTGTTGTTACTTTTTATTAATTGTGAGCACTACTGTTAAGGATATACATTAATTAACACTGTCTTAGGGAATTGTTAGATAGCCCCGAAATACAGATGTTTTTACAAATGGATACAAATTTTCTATTAAGTATACCTTTTATTCCTACCTTATATTATCCAAATTCCTCCTCCATTTTAATTAGATATATATCGATCAGCCCTGAGCTGAGACATGCAACTGTGGGGACTTAAGCATGGCACATAACACCTTATCCGAGCACATTCACTCCTCACTAGTGCACACATATACACTATAATTATATATATATATATATATATACATATATATATATATATATATTTGCATTTATATATCCCTACTATCCAAGGCACTCACTCAATGGGAAATCCTACTGTGTTCTTCCTTGATCTGTTGCAGCAATTGGGGGAGGGGTCGGAGTCACCAGTTTTAAAATTCCTTTTGCAGCCCCAAGCCAGCATGCCCCGACGAAGAGGGACCATTATTTCCCGGAAACGCATAGGTTTTGACAATTTGACTCTGCAGGACTCCGTACTTTACCTAACTGATTTCACACCCCACTGACTCTTTCAGCCACATGGTTACTAGGGACACTACCGGTCGGAGCGCCCTGGCTCCATCACTCTCAAGTAAGCCTTTCAGCGTCAACGCTGCACTGCCTGGCCTATCGGGAGCACTGAAGACACCGACACCCTCCTGTCCTCCCTCAGATGATGAGGATTCAATCCCTGCACACAGTATGACTTTTTTATTATTTGTTCCTTATTAAATTATAGCGGGGTTTCCATTTTAGATGACTAAGTCTGCCACTCCCCAACATCCAGAGATTACTGACTATTTTTCTGGGGACTATTGCTAGCATTACTTACTAGTGAAGAGCGAGTATACTCATTGCTCGGGTGGTCTCCGAGTATTTGTAACTGCTCGGAGATTTAGTTTTCGTTGCCTCAGCTGCATGATTTATGGCTGATAGACAGACAGCTTGAATACATGTGGGGATTCCCTAGCAACCAGGCAACCCCCACATGTACTCCGGCTGGCTAGCAGCCGTAAATCATGCAGCTGCATCAACAAAAACCAAATCTCCGAGCAGTTACAAATACTCGGAGACCACCCAAGCAACGAGTACACTCGCACATCACTATTACTTATCTAATGCACATTTTATTGCCCTGTCTGTACAGGTGTTTGTTACCAGTATGCATTAATACAATCATCTACCTCACTCAAAGTGGCACAATTGCCTTCTTGTTCATATTTCAAGGTCTTAAGCAAACTTCTATTCATTTATTTCTTTATGCTAATATTATATATTCTAACATGCATTTCTATACTATTTTATTTGGGTCGTAAGTCTATGCATTATATCCCCCTCCTTAGCTGTCTGGTGTGATAGTATTAGATTATCCAGCTATTTATTACCATGTCGGTTGTCACACAAGGCCCGTTTCACCTATCGGCAGCATCCAGCTAACCCTATTCCCATTTTTTGAGCGCTAGTGTCTTATATTAGAATATGCTTTCATTAACACCGCTGTTAATTAGGTAGCCCCGAAATACAGATGCTTTTAGAAATACAGACACATTTTCAATCTTTTCTAGGGTCACCATCATTTTTGTCCAGTTCACTTTTTTTTTCTTTTCTGTTGAATCAGAATTCTAAAGCAACGTCTTAATATCATTAGTTGATTTACAGTAAATTTATATTAAAAATTACTTTTCAGTTTCAAGTTATTTCACTGACCATTGTGGGCTTTTCTTACTTTAACAGACGGTACCAAAAATTTTGTACACGTGTGTATGTCCTGTAAGGTACCTCTTGAAGTGGAGCTACTACACAAGACAAGAAACCACTGTACATGGTTTTTGTGCTTCTGCTGACTTATCAATTTCAACCAGACAACCCTTTTAATGTTTTATCCCAATGCAGTTACTATTAAAAGTTAAAAAATGGCATCAATAACTGGTGACTACACAGGGTTTCAATGTAAAGGAGTCGATGACTTCATATAATCAGATACTGTGCCACTCTTGTCCATAGTCTACCTCTACTAGTGCAAATGAGCCTCATTTGCTATTTCTATTTTTTGAACAACCTCCCTTTTTAAAGGGGTTGTTTCATCTTCTAAGCAGATTCGCATCACTCCCCTGCCTCCCGGCCTACTGGGGGCGCTGTGCTCCTGCTTGATTGACCGTTCGAGCCTCTGGTCCAAACGTAAAGAGTCAGCCTTCCTTCTGCAAAATCAGAGGAGAGCAGAGACACTGACGCTGGTCAGATTGGTAGTGAACCTTGTGCTCCAGGCGTCTCAGAGGCTCAATTGGAAAGGCTATTAAACACTACAAATGTACAGTAATCTAGACAAAGAGCAATGAACAGTGAGATTAGTAAGCCCTCATTTTTTAGAACGGAGAGAATTTTTAATATCTAGCAAATTGTTTTTTTTTTTAGACATTGCTAATTTTACAATTCTGTAGGAGCCTCTAGATACTGTGATTGTGCGACGTATTGTGATATAGCACTGCATTCATATTGTTATAATAAAGGCCCAGCAGCTCCTATTTGGCACATGGATAACAGTGGTAAGTTTTGCGGATAGTACACTAAATGTCAGTTTGGCTAGTGACATATGTAACCTAAGCGTTTGGTATTAGCCAGGCACGACTACTGTAACACTACCAGCAAATGTTTGGGTATAGTCCAATTGTTCTATTCATAGGCGTACAGGAAACGTAGACGTAAAATGAAATAACTGTAGATCCTGACAGTCAGCCATCACAACATAACTGCGAGACCGGCTTATCTGTAGACTAATTTGATGTTTCTAGTCATTGTGCTCATTACTCTAGTCGCTGAACATCCATCAGCAGGTGAAGGGCACTTTAATCTTTAAATCAAAACAGTAAAAAATCAAATAAAAATACAATATTTTACAATAACTTGTTTAGTTGCATCCACCTGATTCATGTTAGGAGCTGTTCTGGTGATGCGTCCGAGTCAGGGACTCGGGTACAGTTCCTATTCAGGAGTATACTAATTACTTAGGACAATCCGTTCCTACCATTACATTATATGCTTATTATTACGTTACATAACAATCCAGTGAGCGCTAAGACATTTTAACAAAATGTACATCATGTCCGGACTTTTCGTTCCAAATGTTCAGAATGAAAGCAGCAGTTAGTGTTTGGGGTTACAAATGATGGCTAGTGCTATAGAAATAAATACAGTGCAACTTGACCTGAAGTGGACAGATCCAGCAAAGCCGTCCTGTTCCTCCGAACACCGGTAATTAGCGCACAGAACGGTGTCTGCTGTTCTGCTCCAGTCATTTACTGTGATAGAAGTAAAGGCATTTACTGATATGTAGTAAGAAGGGGCTGAATATATACAGTTTATGTAGACTTTAACCTTTCTGTGCAAATTTCGCTTTTTGCTCCCCTCTTTGTGGAATTTGATTGGCTGCCGCTTTCCATCTCCTTAGAGGAGATTCCGAGGCAACATTGATTTTTTCCGCCATTTTTCTCCTTGGAGAGCCATTAGAAAACGTGATCTTATAGTCAGATGGAACAAGATGCAGTCGTTTCATAGAAATAAGGCTTGCTTGGTTGTGGTTACATCTACCAGTGCTTGAACGGTGGCACTCACTTTCACCAGGCCCTTTTCTTCTAGAATGTGATGTGGTAAGCAAAGTTTCTCCTGCAAAAAAAAAAAAAGCAGCATGGACATAGTAAGTCATTTACTCTTCATAATTTTCCCTTTAAATATTCACATCCTAGTAGCCATTAGTTGTGCAGGTATACTTCACTCCCAGAGGAAGAGTTTGCGAAACGCATGTTGGAGAGTGAGGTGGAGGACACACAGCGTCCATCGAGGCTTGGCAGCACGGTGGCTCAGTGGTTAGCACTTCAGCCTTGCAGCGCTGGGGTCCTGGGTTCTAATCCCACCCAGAACAACATCTGCAAAGAGTTTGTATGTTCTCTCTGTGTTTGCATGGGTTTCCTCCGGGCACTCCGGTTTCCTCCCACATTCCAAAGACATACTGATAGGGATTCTAGATTGTGAGCCCAATCGGGGACAGTGATGATAATGTGTGCAAACTGTAAAGCGCTGCGGAATATGTTAGCGCTATATAAAGATTATTATTATTATATTATTTATACTCCTTATCTCACCTACAATCTGATACGGCGATATTTCAATGATTAGTGCTGGCAGCTATGTTTTTAGGCATCATATTCCTATCCTGCATTTTATTGTTTGATACCTTTATGAAGAACTGTTTTTTCATATTACCGCACTTATTTAGTGCACTCCACATTTTATTGTTTTTCTACTTCTATATAATTATTCAGCCTAATTACCCCATGCAATTTACTAGTGTTTAATCACACTTACACAACTTATTACAGTTACTTGTGTCATTTGTATATTTCTGAAGATATTTTTTGGTCGCGATTGTACTTTAACTTTGGTGCCCCCTGACGAAGGTTTCCTGAAACGCGCGTTGGGGCGGGCGCTGGGATCCCCTATCTGCCTGCACTTGCTGACATTGCCCGGGTGATGTATTAATTATTTTTTGTACTGTATGTCATGCTGATTGTATCTTCTGATGCATCCAGATTCCTCTTTGCGGAGCTGGGATGATGTTCATCTATATGTAAATCTTTTATGATACTTACCTATATATATTGTATAGAGGTTGCTTTGCACTTCCCCGCCCGGTAATGACTACTATGTTCTTTATACGCTAATGGCATGTGTGGGCTCCCAGTGCCCTTGCTTTAATTTTGTTTGGTGATTACCTGTTGCTGTCACCACCTTTATGCCCTGCACAATAAAGCATTTTTATGGACTTTGGCTATCTTTTGGAGTTTTTTCTCCCCCCCTGGTATTTAACTTGTCCATGTCCATTTCACTATGTATTAAATAAAGATTATGGGTGATCTCGATGAGAAAGTGTGTTGGAGTCAAGCGCTCCTGATTCATGAAGAAGTGTACATCTCTTCATGAATTAGGAGCGTTGGACAAGTGGAGTACACCTGTATGTGCACCACGTCACAAATCCTACTCCAGTCTCTGCAGGAATAAGATCTGTGGTATAACAAATGCTGCCACTTGTCATGAATGTGACAAGTGGCGATTGGCACACCCACCTCCCGCCCCATCTCTACACTCCCTATCGGAGCTAAGTAAAATCGGTGTGAGAACGCTAAAAGTTGCAAAATTTTAGCACAGCCTCAAGTTGCACCAAAATGATGCGACTTTTCAAAGCTGTTTATTCCAGAATATTGATGTAAAAGCTTTGATGAATCGGGCCCTTTATTGTCATTATTTGATCCATTGTAGGTGTTTCATTTTTGCATTTTACTACCTGTTTGTTACCAGCTTCAACAATTTCTATTAGGATGCATTTTAAGGCAAGGTATATTTAGGGACATCCACAGAGCTGCTCATCTGTCCGACCCTCATACTTTAAAGGGAATCTGTCACCCCATTTTAGGCCTATAAGCTAAGGCCACCGCCATCAGGGGCTTATCTACAGCATTCTGTAATGCTGTAGATAAGCCCCCGACGTAACCTGAAAGATGAGAAAAAGAGGTTAGATTATACTCACCCAGGGGCGGTCCCGCTGCGGTCCGGTCCGATGGGCGTCGCAGTCCGGGTCCGGCACCTCCCATCTTCATACGATGACGTCTTCTTCTTGGCTTCATGTCGCGGCTCCTGCGCAGGCGTACTTTATCTGCTCTGTTGAGGGCAGAGTACTGCAGTACACAGGCGCCGGGAAAGGTCAGAGAGGCCCGGCGCCTGTGCACTGCAGTACTTTGCTCTGCCCTCAACAGGACAGACAAAGTACCCCTGCGCAGGAGCCACAGCAGGAAGGAAAGAAGAAGACGTCATCGTACGAAGATGGGAGGCGCCGGACCGAATCGGGACCGCCCCTGGGTGAGTATAATTTAATATGGTTTTCTTTCAGGTTATATTAGGGGCTCATTCTGTAATGCTGTAGATAAGCCCCAGATGGCGGTCGCCTTAGCTTATAGGCCTAAAATGGGGTGACAGATTCTCTTTAAACTGCAGCACTGCTTGTTTAGATTGGCTGCTATTGAAACCCAACAATAGGTTACATCACAGAGAACTGATTTCCTTTACATTAAGACAGAAGCAGGTCAATCTGCAAGCAAATACATTACCGCAGAAAATACATTTTGCGGGTAACTTTTATTTTGTCAGTTTTTAGCAATAAGGACAGTGGCAAGAGAAGATTCAATAGCGATATTTTCCATGCAAAAGAGGAGGCTCAGGAGGTTTTATACAAAATAGGACACTGAGCAATAAGCAAAGTTCAGCCTATCTCGCTGTGCACAAAACCTCCAACGCCTGGGTGAGAATACTAATTACTAAATCTAGATTAACGGAGCAACTACCATTTGTAGTAACTTCCGTATGAAAAAGCCTTAGATCTGGTAAATTAGGCACCAAATATATAAAATATGATGGCCAAACAAACATTCTGTACATTTCTCACATGATACAACAATGCACTGAACAATTCATTCGAGCATATATATACAGTTATATGAAAAAGTTTGGACACCCCTATTAATCTTAAGCTTAATGTTTTATAAAAATTGTTTTTTTTGCAACAGCTATTTCAGTTTCATATATCTAATAACTGTTGGACACAGTAATGTTTCTGCCTTGAAATGAGGTTTATTGTACTAACAAAAAATTTGCAATCTGCATTCAAACAAAATTTGACAGGTGCATAAGTATGGGCACTCTTATTATTTTGTTGTTTTAAATACTCCTACCTACTTTTTACTGACTTACTAAATCACTTTTTTTGGTTTTCTAACCTCATTGAGCTTTGAACTTCATAGCCAGGTGTATGCAATCATGAGAAAAGCTACGGTACTTAAAGTGGCCACTTGCAAGTTATTGTTATTATTATAGTTGTTCTCCTGTTTGAATCTCCTCTGAAGAGTGGCATCATGGGCTCCTCAAAACAACTGTCTAATGATCTGAAAACAAAGATTATTCAACATAGTTGTTCAGGGGAAGGATACAAAAAGCTGTCTCAGAGATTTAACCTGTCAATTTCCACTGTGAGGAACATAGTAAGGAAATGGAAGAACACAGGTACAGTTCTTGTTAAGGCCAGAAGTGGCAGGCCAAGAAAAACATCAGAAAGGCAGAGAAGAATGGTGAGATCAGTCAAGGACAATCCTCAGACCACCTCCAGAGAGCTGCAGCATCAACTTGCTGCAGATGGTGTCACTGTGCATCGGTCAACTATACAACGCACTTTGCACAAGGAGAAGCTGTATGGGAGAGTGATGCGAAAGAAGCCGTTTCTGCAAGCACGCAACAAACAGAGTCGGCTGAGGTATACAAAAGCACATTTGGAGAAGCCAATTTCTTTTTGGAAAATATTTAAACACAGTTTGTAATATAAGAAAATAGGTAAAAAGCCAAGGGGGTGAATACTTTTTGAAAGCCACTATATCGATATGACATACTGGCTAGAGTTCCATTCTAAAGGAGTATTCCCATCTCCAAGATCCTATTACAAGACCTTGGGTATCCATGGTTACGTCCACTGATAAAGAGACAGTTCATTAGCTAGTTGCTAGTGGTCGTAACCATGGATACCTAAGGTCCTAAAATGCCTGCACATGAGAAAAGAGACATAGCGAATAAAAAAAACTTTACTACATTTCTAACTGGAGGTATTTGCTAATATTATCATTATATCTACTGCATATTGAGATAGGATTTTGTGATGGGAATACCCCTTTAAGAATGGAAGCTATGACAGAAGAGTAACATTACAAGTTTGTGTTTGATTGTTGCTCTTTTTAAATAATAAAATGATTCAAGTTGATAACCTTTTATCAATCCTTACACTCATTTTAGAGTTGATTTAGGTATAATGGGAGTTTATAATCAGTGACTGCACATGGGTAATTGATGGCCCATGATTTATCGATGAAACCCTGTTAATTAGCTTGCCATCAATGAAGTGTGTACAAGAGAGATAAGACTATTGCAGAACATAATTCAGAGATAGGAACAGTCATTAGTAGTTTTCTGAATCAATATTGCCAGTTGCGTTAATCTACACATGGGTGGTTGCATTAGCAGACAGTTGTAATTACAGTAAACATTTTTCCTAGAAATTCATTTTGAAATGACATTAAAATGTGAAGTATTTACAAAGTTCTAATTATGGCAGGAAGACATACGTATAAAATAAAGAATGACGATGGCCAAGCCACGGCTTTGCTTCTTTTCCATGATCTGAGCGTTTAGGTAGAGACAAGCTTTAAAGGGGTGGTCCGATACCTAAAATATCATGAATATCTATTTATACACTATACGCAGCTTTGTCATTTGCTTTATTATAAAATGCATTACACTTCTCCCTATCTAATCCCTAAATGTGCATTTTTTTACTTCATTTCCTGTGACATGTCATTTGAGAAGATGCTCACACAGGATGTCACAGGATGCTGGGGCTGCACTCAACTCCCTGCACCGACTGTCCCCCCTTCTGGAACAGGATGTCATAAGGGGGTGGTGCTGTGGTCAACTACCACAGTTTCTTTTTAGATGCCCTCTGACGATGTCCTGAATCTATGGCGCCTGCAGCATTTTCTTTCTGTGATAGAAGCAAGGCGAGTGATGAATCATTTGAGGGTGGTGATAGCAGCTGGGAGGCAGCACTGCTGTCACTCACTCATTCTGCTTCGATCACCGCTCCCTGATGATGTTTTGTTTCACACTTAGAAACTACGGTGACAGAAGCAGAGTGGACACTCTCCTTCTCCCACAGTGACATTTCTTCCACAGCTTAGATCAGCGCCACGGATACAGGACATCTTCAGAGGGCAGAGATGCAAGAAACTGTGCTAAGTGACAGCAGCACCACCCTCTGATGACATCCTGTTGTAACTTTATGTGGTAATAACTCTGGAAAACTTCAACGGATCCCGGTGATTCTGAGATTGTTTTTCCGTGACATATTGTACTTTATGATAGAATGAAAAAATCAACAGCAGGGGAAGTATTGATTTTATTTATTTTTTTACACCGTTCATCGTGCGGTGTAAGTGACTAGGCGACTTTATTCTCCAGGTCGGTGAGATTACAGCGTTACTATATTTATATCGGATTTTTCTGTTTGACTGCTGTTACACACTAAAAGATGCTTTTTATTGCAAAAAATAGTTTTTGCATCACCACATTTTGAGAGCTATAATTTTTCTATATTTTGGCCCTTTAGAGTCATGAGAGGGCTTTTTTGCAGAACGAGTGGACGTTCTTATTGGTACCATTTTCGGGAACATTACATTTTTTGATTGCTTTCTATTTTTGGGAGGCAGAATGAACAAAATCCAGCAATTCGGGATTTTTTTTCGAAGGGGGGGTGATGTCGTTCCATGTGTGGTAAAATTGAAAAGGCAGTTATATTCTTTGGGTCAGTATGATTACAGCGATACATTTATGTCATTTTTTGTTTTGGTGTTTTTACACAGTAAAAACTATTTTATTGACAAAACTTCTTCATTTTTCCATTGATGGAGCTGTATGGTGGCTTTTTTTTGTGGGACAAGATGACGTTTTCAGCGGTACCATGTTTATTTATATCCGTCTTTTTGACTGCATTTTATACCACTTCTTGTTCAGCAATATGATGATAAAGCATTGTTTTTTTATTTATTTTTTATGGTGTTCTCTAAAGGTTTTAACTGGTGGGACAATTTTATAGGTTGGGTCGTTGCTGACGTGGCAATACCAAATAATGTGTACTTTTAATGTTTTTTTTTTTCATACAAATATTTGTTTACAGACAAAAAATCAAAAGATATTGTATTATTTTTGATTATTTTTTTTTAATATATTTCTACAATTATTTTTAAAACATTTTTTTTTTTTTTTTTTTACTTTTTTACTTTGTCCCACTATGGGACTATCATTTTTTGCAGGCTGATCTCTTGTACAGCATGGGGATGCAGCAACATTAACAGAGAAACTTGCTGATCATGCACTGCGCATAATCAGCAAGTTTCCTAGCTCTGGTCACACGGATGTCGTCATGACAACATCGAGTCACCATGGCAACGATCAGAACCCCATGTCATGCCGCGGGGTCTCCGATCCAATGGCAGAGGGGCTGTCACGTTCAATTGCAGCATTTCAGGGGTTAAAGTGCAGGGAGCGGTGCGTGACTGTCAGAATCAGCTAACACCCGACGGCGATCACCCGCACACCACCTGGGTGCTAGGGTGATTGAAATGACATAATAATCCATCCCTGGTCAAATAGGCTTAGGGCACATGGACGGATTATTACGTCTGATATAAGAAAGGGGTTAAGGAAATTGTACAGCCTATTCGTCATTAAATGCTGGAGCTACAGTATATAAAATTGGTCCAGTGTTGATCCAGAAAAATTGGATGAGTGTCAGGTAAGTACAGTGCGATTTCTCTCACCTAGAATTCATATGACATCTGTATGCAATCTATATGTAATGCATTTTTAAAATAATCTTTTAGATACAGTAATCTCTATGTAATTTAAAGCTTGCTTTCAAAGTAATAAAACAATCTAATATAAAGACATAGAGACAGAGAGATACATAGCTGGTAGATATTTAATATGCTCTGTGGAGCTTATCCAGCTGCAATTTAGAAATAAATTAAAAAATAAAATGGTGTGGGGTCCCCTTTATTTTTAATAACCAGTTAAGGTAAAGCAGACAGATGGGGGGCTGGTCTTAATAGTCTGGGGAGGGGCCAATAACCATAGAGCTTCCTAGCCTATTAATATCAGCTCACAGCTGTCACCTTAGCATTTACTGTTTATTTAAAAGGGGAACCCCCCAAAAATCACATGGGGTCTGTCCTATTTTTAATAACCAGCAAAGGCTAAGCAGACAGCTGTGAGCTGATATTAATAGGCTGGACAGGTCCATTGATACTTGTCCCATCCCAGTCAAATAGGATTAGCCTTCAGCCACCCCCAAAATAGTGCTTCAATTAGATGCGTCAATTCTGTTGCTTAGCCCTGGTGTGTTGGCAATTGGTGTAATGGTTTTAGAGTTGATGTCAGCTGTGTTATGTCCACTGACATCAAGCCCAGGAGTTAGTAATGGAGAGGCGTCTGTCAAACACCCCATTACTGATCCCATACCCAAAAGGAAGACACACACACAAAATTCCTTTATTTGAAAAATATTACCTTCTTTTACTTATTACAATAAAAAATAATCCCCAGGGTCTGGCGTAATCCACATGGAGATTCCACGATGATCCCCATCTTCTTCGTCCAGTCTATGGAGCCCTCTTCAGAGAACGCAGCTCTATAGACTGGAGCTGCTGTCACTGCCGTTTCTCACGCTGTGTAGCACAAGAACCCGGCTGCTGTGACTAGCGGTGATACCAGTAAGGTTATCGCAGTTCACTGCTGCTGACCTCAGATAACCTTACTGACATCACCGCTCACAGCGTGAGAATCGGCAGTAAGTTCTTACGCTGTGAGCATTCACGTCACTAAGATTACCATAGTTCAGTAGCCGTGAACTGCAATAACCTTATTGATGTCACCACTTGTCACAGAAGCCAGGTTCTTGCACTACACACCGTGAGAATCGGCAGTGGCTGCAGCTCCAGTCTATGGAGCTGGGTTCTCTGAATGCAGAACCCAAAAACTGGATGAAAGAGAGAGGGAATGTTGTCGGACCTCTTTATGGACTTTGGCGGACCCTGTGGATCATTTTTTTATGGTAATAAATGGGTAAAAGAGGGAATTTGTCGGGAGTGCTTTTTTCAGATAAAGGAATTTTCTGTGTCTGTTTATTTATTTTGACTACAGGTTTAGTAATGAAGGTTTATATGCTGCATGTATACCAACTTAAACCAAGTTCAATTTTTGTGTTTTTTGTTTTTATTTTTGCAATCTGTACAAGCCAGGGTGTGGCCACCTCTCTTGAGCTGGAAACTACATTTAAGAGCTTCCCTAAACTAGTGTCCACAGGTTGACACCCGTTTCTTCTGACTGCCCTTATTCACACACTGAGGTCAACTCTGACACATGGTAAGGTTTTTAATATTAGACAGCGTAGGACCGTTTGATCAAAGTCACCTTGTCGACGGTGGAATGGCTTTTATGCTATTTTTTATCAAAAACAGTATTACTAAGAACCCTGTGTTATTTAGATGCACTTTTGCTTTTTTACTTATTTAGTTACAGCAGGGTTTATGCTTATTTTGCTCCTTGTAGGTTTTTTAGTAATGGGGGTGCCTGACAGACACCTCTCCATTACTAACCTCTAGGCTTGATATCAATGGACTTATACAGCTGACATCCCAAAAGCATTACCCCGATTGCCAGCAATCGGGAAGAGACAAGGCTTAGAGTGAGTATTGGCGCATCTCAATATCCATGGCCCTTCCTAGCATATTAATATATTAGCCCGCAGCTGTCTGCTTAGCATTTACTGGTTATTAAAATAGAGGGGGCCCCACATCTTTTTTTTTTAGGGTCCTCCTTTTTAATAACCAGTAAAGGCAAAGCAAACAGCTGTGAGCTGATATTAATAGGCTGGGAAAATCCATGGATTTGGCCCCTTCCCAGACTATTAAGACCAGCCTCCAACTGTCTGCTTTTCCTTAGCTGGTTTTTAAAAATAGGGGGGACCCCGTGTCATTTTATTTATTTATTAGCTAAATACATGTACAGTAAGCTACACACGCGAAGCACTGATTAAATATCACGAACATATTTCTTCTATTCTATTCTGACGGTGCGGGTGGCGAAATTACTGTAATTGGTTGATGTAATGTTGGGTTTCCTTAGACCATGTGTGCCGTTCGATTTTCACGCACACATCTCAATGTGCTGTGCGATTTTTTTCTTCTTTTCTCGCATCCATTGACTTTGCATTGGCGGGTCGGATCCGATTGTCGCAGATAATCGCAGCATGCTGCGATTTTTCTCTCCATCCGATCCGAGCTGAGAAAAAACTTGCAGAGGAGTACTGACTCACTTACTAATATTGGTCACAATGCAATGCTTGCACTCGTCCCATTTATATGGTAGTGTTAGTGAGCTTGTACAGGTTGCAAAAATGGTTACACAAGCCTGCAATGTATTCGCAGTTAGGTTGAGAAATATTTGGACAGTGACCGAATCTTTGTGGTTTGGGCTCTGTGTGGTGTTATTTTTTATTTAAAATGAAACAACTGAGGCTGCCGTCACACTAGCAGTATTTGGTCAGTGTTTTACACCAGTATTTGTAAGCCAAAACCAGGAGTAGGTGATAAATGCAGAAGTTGTGCATATGTTTCTATTATACTTTTCCTCTAATTGTTCCACTCCTGGTTTTGGCTTACAAATACTGATGTAAAATACTGACCAAATACTGCGAGTGTGACGGCAGCCTGAGATGCAACTGAAGTGTAGACTTTCAGGTTTAAACGGGTTGAACAAAAATATCCCATGAAACATTTAACAATTACAAACATTTTCTACAAAGCCTCCTCATTTCAGGAGCTCAAAACTAATTGGACAAATTAACTTTTATTATAAATAAAATCTTCATGTTTAAGACTTTGTAGAGAATTCTTTGCAGGCAATAATTGCCTGAAGTTTGGGAGCTATACATTGTCATGCCTTTACTGCAGCTGACTTCAGTTGTTGCTTATTTACGGGTCTTTCTGCCTTAAGTTTGTCTTAAGCATGTGAGATACATGCTGGATGGGACTGAGATCTGGTGATTGTTGACGCCATTGCAGAATATTCCACTTCTTTGTCTTACTCAAATTACAATGCAATTAACTTCAAATTAAAGCTGAGAGTCTGCACTTTAAAACTATATTGAGCACCAAAAGATATTCAAGATATCTACTATATAATTGTCTAAGGGTCACTTCCGTCCGTCTGTGTCTTTCTGTCTGTCTGTCTGTCATGGATATTCATTGGTCGCGGCCTCTGTCTGTCCTGGAAATCGCTGATTGGTCGCGGCAAAACAGCCACGACCAATCAGCGACGGGCACAGTCCGGAAGAAAATGGCCGCTCCTTACTACCCGCAGTCAGTGGCCGGCGCCCGCATACTCCCCTCCACTCACCGCTCACACAGGGTTAATGCTGGCGGTAACGGACCGCGTTATGCCGCGGGTAACGCACTCCGTTACTGCCGCTATTAACCCTGTGTGTCCCCAACCTTTTACTATTGATGCTGCCTATGCGGCATCAATAGTAAAACAATGTAATGTTAAAAACAATAAAAAAACAAAAAACCTGTTATACTCACCCTCTGTTGTCCGCTGAGCTGCTCGCGCCTGCCGCCATCTTCCGTTCCAGCGATGCATTGCGAAATTGCCCAGAAGAATTAGCGGTCTCGCGAGACCGCTAAGTCATCTGGGTAATTTCGCAATGCATCCTGGGAACGGAAGATGGCGGCAGCCGCGCGCCTATCGCCGGAACTCTGCTGGATCCCAGGAGGTGAGTATATACAGTGGGGCAAAAAAGTATTTAGTCAGTCAGCAATAGTGCAAGTTCCACCACTTAAAAAGATGAGAGGCGTCTGTAATTTACATCATAGGTAGACCTCAACTATGGGAGACAAACTGAGAAAAAAAAATCCAGAAAATCACATTGTCTGTTTTTTTAACATTTTATTTGCATATTATGGTGGAAAATAAGTATTTGGTCAGAAACAAAATTTCATCTCAATACTTTGTAATATATCCTTTGTTGGCAATGACAGAGGTCAAACGTTTTCTGTAAGTCTTCACAAGGTTGCCACACATTGTTGTTGGTATGTTGGCCCATTCCTCCATGCAGATCTCCTCTAGAGCAGTGATGTTTTTGGCTTTTCGCTTGGCAACACGGACTTTCAACTCCATCCAAAGGTTTTCTATAGGGTTGAGATCTGGAGACTGGCTAGGCCACTCCAGGACCTTGAAATGCTTCTTACGAAGCCACTCCTTCGTTGCCCTGGCGGTGTGCTTTGGATCATTGTCATGTTGAAAGACCCAGCCACGTTTCATCTTCAATGCCCTTGCTGATGGAAGGAGGTTTGCACTCAAAATCTCACGATACATGGCCCCATTCATTCTTTCATGTATCCGGATCAGTCGTCCTGGCCCCTTTGCAGAGAAACAGCCCCAAAGCATGATGTTTCCACCACCATGCTTTACAGTAGGTATGGTGTTTGATGGATGCAACTCAGTATTCTTTTTCCTCCAAACACGACAAGTTGTGTTTCTACCAAACAGTTCCAGTTTGGTTTCATCAGACCATAGGACATTCTCCCAAAACTCCTCTGGATCATCCAAATGCTCTCTAGCAAACTTCAGACGGGCCCAGACATGTACTGGCTTAAGCAGTGGGACACGTCTGGCACTGCAGGATATGAGTCCATGGTGGCGTAGTGTGTTACTTATGGTAGGCCTTGTTACATTGGTCCCAGCTCTCTGCAGTTCATTCACTAGGTCCCCCCGCGTGGTTCTGGGATTTTTGCTCACCGTTCTTGTGATCATTCTGACCCCACGGGGTGGGATTTTGCGTGGAGCCCCAGATCGAGGGAGATTATCAGTGGTCTTGTATGTCTTCCATTTTCTAATTATTGCTCCCACTGTTGATTTCTTCACTCCAAGCTGGTTGGCTATTGCAGATTCAGTCTTCCCAGCCTGGTGCAGGGCTACAATTTTGTTTCTGGTGTCCTTTGACAGCTCTTTGGTCTTCACCATAGTGGAGTTTGGAGTCAGACTGTTTGAGGGTGTGCACAGGTGTCTTTTTATACTGATAACAAGTTCAAACAGGTGCCATTACTACAGGTAATGAGTGGAGGAAAGAGGAGACTCTTAAAGAAGAAGCTACAGGTCTGTGAGAGCCAGAAATCTTGATTGTTTGTTTCTGACCAAATACTTATTTTCCACCATAATATGCAAATAAAATGTTAAAAAAACAGACAATGTGATTTTCTGGATTTTTTTTCTCAGTTTGTCTCCCATAGTTGAGGTCTACCTATGATGTAAATTACAGACGCCTCTCATCTTTTTAAGTGGTGGAACTTGCACTATTGCTGACTGACTAAATACTTTTTTGTCCCACTGTAACTATTTTTTATTTTAATTATTTTTTTTTAACAGGGATATGGTGCCACCACACTACTGTATACTACGTGGGCTGTGTTACATACCGCGTGACTCTGTGCTGTATACTACATAGGCAATGTTATATACTATGTGGGCTGTGTGATATACTCCGTGGGCTGTGCTATATATTACGTGGCCACTGTTATATACTGCGTGGGCTGTGCTATATACTACGTGACTCTGTGCTGTATACTACATGGCTCTGTGCTGTATACTACATAGCTGGACAATATACTACGTGACTGGGCAATATACTACGTGACTGGGCAATATACTACGTGGCTGGGCAATATCCTACGTGACTGGGCAATATACTACGTAGCTGGGCAATATACTACGTGAGTGGGCAATATACTATGTGAGCTGTGCAATATACTACGAGGACATGCATATTCTAGAATACCCGATGTGTTAGAATCGGGCCACCATCTAGTAGTTATATAAACAGCTAAAATGCCAAAACTTGTGCCACTGTCCAAATATTTCTGGACTAAACTGTGCTTTATTTTATTATTTTGCAACCATCGCTGCCACCTGAACAGTTTGCGCTTAGACTGGACCCTTCACTTTATTATTGTTGTGCTTAAATGGAAAATGTACGTAGGTTGCCTTTATGAGACAACTATTTAAGAACTTAACAGAGAAAAATGAAAATATCAGATAAAATTCTTTGCACTTTTGGTGTTTTATTTGCACTATTGTTATCAGGGGAAAAAAATGCTTTTTTTATAGCATAGCTTTTGAACTAAGACATGGCCTACTTCAGTATTAATAGCTTTTCACTTATCTCCTGCTCGAAAAAAATGAAATGTTTAACTGTCCATGCAAGAAGTGATCTTCAAGATGCCACAATACTATTTACATTTCTGCCAGTCTGGAGAGTGATGAATGCTGTCCGTGTGGTCTGAAGCATTCAATTAATGGATATGTCAACTTCCAGACATCTGGAGAGCGGATATTTCTTTCTTAACTAGATTTTGACAACACATTCAAATTAGGAAATATATTTGGTAATGTTCCAAAAAGTTGTTTCTCTTACAAGCAAAACAAACAAGAAATTTTGTTTGCAAGAAATTCTGTAAATGTGCACAGGCAGTTTCAGAAAATGTTAAAAGTCTACAATGTGTGTTCTTATGCTGGAAGGTGGAACACTGGTGGTCTGGCCAGGTCTCTGAGTAAGGCCGGGATCACACATACGCGAGATGCGGCCGAGTCTCGCAGGTGAAAACCCAGCTCTGGCGCCGGCACTCCGGAGCGGAGCATGCAGCCACACAGCAATACATGGAGCTGCACGCTCCGCTGCTGCCTGCTTCCACTAATGCTTGCAATCAGAGATGAAGGAGCATGAACTGTAAAGTTCGGGGTTCGTACTGGACACCTAGTGTTCAGTGCTGAACTCCGAACAAGGATGTCGTCTGGAAGTCCGTTGTAGTGTTTGGAGTTCTGGGAGAACTGTGTTGCCAAGAGAGAGAGCCCTAGTCCTTACTACAACCTTTTCACAGCACCGAAGTTCGGGTCCCCATTGACCTCTATGGGGTTCGGGCTCAAGTTCAGGTAGAGTCCTAGTTTTGAACAGCTGACATGTGCCCGCAATAGGAGCGGGCGGAATCGCGATCCGCCCGGGCTTATTAACTAGTTAACCCCTTCATGACCCAGCCTATTTTGACCTTAAAGACCTTGCCGTTTTTTGCAATTCTGACCAGTGTCCCTTTATGAGGTAATAACTCAGGAACGCTTCAATGGATCTTAGCGGTTCTGAGATTGTTTTTTCGTGACATATTGGGCTTCATGTTAGTGGTAAATTTAGGTCAATAAATTCTGTGTTTATTTGTGATAAAAACGGAAATTTGGCGAAAATTTTGAAAATTTCGCAATTTTCACATTTTGAATTTTTATTCTCTTAAACCAGAGAGTTATGTGACACAAAATAGTTAATAAATAACATTTCATACACGTCTACTTTACATCAGCACAATTTTGGAAACAAAATTTTTTTTTGCTAGGAAGTTATAAGGGTTAAAATTTGACCAGCGATTTCTCATTTTTACAACGAAATTTACAAAACCATTTTTTTTTAAGGACCACCTCACATTTGAAGTCAGTTTGAGGGGTCTATATGGCTGAAAATACCCAAAAGTGACACCATTCTAAAAACTGCACCCCTCAAGGTGCACAAAACCACATTCAAGAAGTTTATTAACCCTTCAGGTGCTTCACAGCAGCAGAAGCAACATGGAAGGAAAAAATGAACATTTAACTTTTTAGTCACAAAAATGATTTTTCAGCAACAATTTTTTTATTTTCCCAATGGTAAAAGGAGAAAATGAACAACGAAAGTTGTTGTCCAATTTGTCCTGAGTACGCTGATACCTCATATGTGGGGGTAAACCACTGTTTGGGCGCACGGCAGGGCTTGGAAGGGAAGGAGCGCCATTTGACTTTTTGAATGAAAAATTGGCTGCACTCTTTAGCGGACACCATGTCATGTTTGGAGAGCCCCCGTGTGCCTAAAAATTGGAGCTCCCCCACAAGTGACCCCATTTTGGAAACTAGACGCCCCAAGGAACTTATCTACATGCATAGTGAGCCCTTTAAACCCCCAGGTGCTTCACAAATTGATCCGTAAAAATGAAAAAGTACTTTTTTTTCACAAAAAAATTCTTTTAGCCTCAATTTTTTCATTTTCACATGGACAACAGGATAAAATGGATCCTAAAATTTGTTGGGCAATTTCTCCTGAGTACACCGATACCTCACATGTGGGGGTAAACCACTGTTTGGGCACATGGTAAGGCTCGGAAGGGAAGGAGCGCCATTTGACTTTTTGAATGAAAAATTATCTCCATCGTTAGCGGACACCATGTCGCGTTTGGAGAGCCCCTGTGTGCCTAAACATTGGAGCTCCCCCACAAGTGACCCCATTTTGGAAACTGGACCCCCCAAGGAACTTATCTAGATGCCTAGTGAGCACTTTAAACCCTCAGGTGCTTCACAAATTGATCCGTAAAAATGAAAAAGTACTTTTTTTTTCACACAAAATTTCTTTTCGCCTCAATTTTTTCATTTTCACATGGGCAATAGGATAAAATGGATCCTAAAATTTGTTGGGCAATTTCTCCCGAGTACGCCGATACCTCATATGTGGGGGTAAACCACTGTTTGGGCACACGGCAGGGCTCGGAAGGGAAGGCGCGCCTTTTGACTTTTTGAATGGAAAATTAGCTCCACTTGTTAGAGGACAGCATGTCGCGTTTGGAGAGCCCCTGTGTGCCTATGCATTGGAGCTCCCCCACAAGTGACCCCATTTTGGAAACTAGACCCCCCAAGGAACTTATCTAGATGCATATTGAGCACTTTAAACCCCCAGGTGCTTCACAGAAGTTTATAATGCAGAGCCATGAAAATAAAAAATAATTTTTCTTTTCTCAAAAATGATTCTTTAGCCTGGAATTTCCTATTTTGCCAATGGTAATAGGAGAAATTGGACCACAAATGTTGTTGTCCAGTTTGTCCTGAGTACGCAGATACCCCATATGTGGGGGTAAACCACTGTTTGGGCGCACGGCAGGGCTCAGAAGGGAAGGCACGCCATTTGGCTTTTTAAATGGAAAATTAGCTCCAATCATTAGCGGACACCATGTCGCGTTTGGAGAGCCCCTGTGTGCCTAAACATTGGAGATCCCCCACAAATGACCCCATTTTGGAAACTAGACCCCCAAAGGAACTAATCTAGATGTGTGATGAGCACTTTGAACCCTCAAGTGCTTCACAGAAGTTTATAACGCAGAGCCATGAAAATAAAAAAAAAATTTCTTTTCTGAAAAATGATTTTTTAGCCCGCAATTTTTTATTTTCCCAAGGGTAACAGGAGAAATTTGACCCCAAAAGGTGTTGTCCAGTTTCTCCTGAGTACGCTGATACCCCATATGTGGGGGTAAACCACTGTTTAGGCACATGCCGGGGCTCGGAAGTGAAGTAGTGACATTTTGAAATGCAGACTTTGATGGAATGCTCTGCGGGCGTCACGTTGCGTTTGCAGAGCCCCTGATGTGGCTAAACAGTAGAAACCCCCCACAAGTGACCCCATTTTGGAAACTAGACCCTGAAAGGAACTTATCTAGATGTGAGGTGAGCACTTTGAACCCCCAAGTACTTCACAGAAGTTCATAACACAGAGCAGTGAAAATAATAAATACGTTTTCTTTCCTCAAAAATAATTTTTTAGCCCAGAATTTTTTAATTTTCCCAAGGGTAACAGGAGAAATTTGACCCCAATATTTGTTGTCCAGTTTCTCCTGAGTACGGTGATACCCCATATGTGGGGGTAAACTACTATTTGGGCACTTGCCGGGGCTCGGAAGTGAAGTAGTGACGTTTTGAAATACAGACTTTGATGGAATGCTCTACGGGCGTCACGTTGCGTTTGCAGAGCCCCTGATGTGACTAAACAGTAGAAACCCCCCACAAGTGACCCCATTTCGGAAACTAGACCGCGAAATGAAATTATCTAGATATGTGGTGAGCACTTTCAACCCCCAAGTGCTTCACAGAAGTTTATAACGCAGAGCCGTGAAAATAATAAATACGTTTTCTTTCCTCAAAAATAATTTTTTAGCCCAGAATTTTTTATTTTCCCAAGGGTTACAGGAGAAATTGGACCACAAAAGTTGTTGTCCAGTTTCTCCTGAGTAAGCTGATACCCCATGTGTGGGGGTAAACCACTGTTTGGGCACACGTCAGGGCTCAGAAGGGAAGTAGTGACTTTTGAAATGCAGACTTTGATGGAATGGTCTGCGGGCGTCACGTTGCGTTTGCAGAGCCCCTGGTGTGCGTAAACAGTAGAAACCCCCCACAAGTGACCCCATTTTGGAAACTAGACCCCCAAAGGAACTTATCTAGATATGTGGTGAGCACTTCCAACCCCCAAGTGCTTTACAGAAGTTTATAACGCAGAGCCGTGAAAATAATAAATACGTTTTCTTTCCTCAAAAATAATTTTTTAGCCCAGAATTTTTTATTTTCCCAAAGGTTACAGGAGAAATTGGACCCCAAAAGTTGTTGTCCAGTTTCTCCTGAGTACGCTGATACCCCATGTGTGGGGGTAAACCACTGTTTGGGCACACGTCGGGGCTCAGAAGGGAAGTAGTGACTTTTGAAATGCATACTTTGATGGAATGGTCTGCGGACGTCACGTTGCGTTTGCAGAGCCCCTGGTGTGCCTAAACAGTAGAAACCCCCCACAAGTGACCCCATTTTGGAAACTAGACCCCCCAAGGAACTTATCTAGATATGTGGTGAGCACTTTGAACCCCCAAGTGCTTCACAGACGTTTACAACGCAGAGCCGTGAAAATAAAAAATCATTTTTCTTTCCTCAAAAATGATGTTTTAGCAAGCAATTTTTTATTTTCTCAAGGGTAACAGGAGAAATTGGACCCCAGTAATTGTTGCGTAGTTTGTCCTGAGTACGCTGGTACCCCATATGTGGGGGTAAACCACTGTTTGGGCACACGTCGGGGCTCGGAAGTGAGGGAGCACCATTTGACTTTTTGAATACAAGATTGGCTGAAATCAATGGTGGCGCCATGTTGCGTTTGGAGACCCCCTGATGTGCCTAAACAGTGGAAACCCCTCAATTCTAACTCCAACACTAACCCCAACACACCCCTAACCCTTATCCCAACTGTAGCCGTAACCCTAATCACAACCCTAACCCCAACACACCCCTAACCCTAACCACAACCCTAATTCTAACCCAACCCTAACCCTAAGGCTATGTGCCCACGTTGCGGATTCGAATGAGATTTTTCAGCACCATTTTTGAAAAATCCGCGGGTAAAAGGCACTGCGTTTTACCTGCGGATTTACCGCGGATTGCCAGTGTTTTTTGTGCGGATTTCACCTGCGGATTCCTATTGAGGAACAGGTGTAAAACGCTGTGGAATCCGCACAAAGAATTGACATGCTGCGGAAAATACAACGCAGCGTTTCCGCGCGGTATTTTCCGCACAATGGGCACAGCCGATTTGGTTTTCCATATGTTTACATGGTACTGTAAACCTGATGGAACTCTGCTGTGGATCCGCAGCCAAATCCGCACCGTGTGCACATAGCCTAATTCTAAAGGTATGTGCACACGCTGCGGAAAACGCTGCGGATCCGCAGCAGTTTCCCATGAGTTTACAGTTCAATGTAAACCTATGGGAAACAAAAACCGCTGTACACATGCTGCGGAAAAACTGCACGGAAACGCAGGGGTTTACATTCCGCAGCATGTCACTTCTTTCTGCGGATTCCGCAGCAGTTTTACAACTGCTCCAATAGAAAATCGCAGTTGTAAAACCGCAGTGAAATGCACAGAAAAACCGCGGTAAATCCACAGCGGTTTAGCACTGCGGATTTATCAAATCCTCTGCGGAAAAATCCGCAGAGGACCAGAATACGTGTGCACATCCCGAACCCTAACCCTACCCCTAACCCTACCCCTACCCCTAGCCCTAACCCTAACCCTAGTTCTTACCCCAACCTTAGTGGAAAAAAAAAAATTCTTTATTTTTTTTATTGTCCCTACCTATGGGGGTGACAAAGGGGGGGGGGGGTCATTTACTATTTTTTTTATTTTGATCACTGAGATAGGTTATATCTCAGTGATCAAAATTCACTCTGGAACGAATCTGCCGGCCGGCAGATTCGGCGGGCGCACTGCACATGCGCCCGCCATTTTGGAAGATGGCGGCGCCCAGGAAAGAAGACGGACGGACCCCGGGAGGCTAGGTAAGTATAAGGGGGGGGAGATCAGGGCACGGGGGGGGCGTCGGAGCACGGCGGGGTGGATCGCAGCATGGGGGGTGGATCGGAACACGGGGGGGTGGATTGGAGCACGGGGTGGGGGATCGCTGTGCGGGGGGGTGGATCGGAGCACGGGGGGGGAGATCGCTGTGCGGGGGGGTGATCGGAGCGCGGGGGGTGTGATTGGAGCACGGGGGGTGTGATTGGAGCACGGAGGAAGCGGACAGGAGGACGGGGGAGCGGAGCACAGGACGGAGGGGAGCAGAGCACAGATCGGGGGGCTGGGGGTGCGATCGGTGGGGTGGGGTGGGTGCACATAAGTGTTTCCAGCCATGGCCGATGATATTGCAGCATCGGCCATGGCTGGATTGTAATATTTCACCAGTTTTTTAGGTGAAATATTACAAATCGCTCTGATTGGCAGTTTCACCTTCAACAGCCAATCAGAGCGATCGTAGCCACGGGGGGGGGGGGGTGAAGCCACCCCCCCTGGGCTAAACTACCACTCCCCCTGTCCCTGCACGCCGGGTGAAATGGGAGTTAACCCTTTCACCCGATCTGCAGGGACGCGATCTTTCCATGACGCCACATAGGCGTCATGGGTCGGATTGGCACCGACTTTCATGACGCCTACGTGGCGTCATGGGTCGGGAAGGGGTTAAATGCCGCTGTCAAACTCTGACAGTGGCATTTAACAAGCACTTTCGGCCATCCGGCCGGAAATGCATCCTCCGGTGACCTTCATCACAAGATCCGGGGTCATCAGCGCGTCGGCATGACAACCAGGTCTCCTTGACCTCTATGGTTGTTGATGACGAATTGCTATGAGCGCCACCCTGTGGTCGGCGCTCATAGCAATGCTGTAATTCTACTACATAGGAGCAATCTGAGCATCCCTTCTATGTGGCAGAGCCAATTAAATTGTGCCAGCTTAAAAAAATGTGAAAAAAAATAAAAAAATATAAAAGTTCAAATCACCCCCCTTTCGCCCCATTCAAAATAAAACAATAAAAGAGAAATCAAATCTACACATATTTGGTATCGCCGCGTTCAGAAACGCCAGAGTTATGTTTTTTTTAAAATGCAATAACGGGAGATCAGAAGAACGTATGGTATCATTAAAAACTTCAGCTCAGCACACAAAAAATAAGCCTTCACTCAACCCGAGATCACAAAAAATGGAGACGCTACGGGTATCTGAAAATTGTGCTTTTTTTTAAAGCAAAGTTTGCAATTTTTTTTCACCACTTAGATAAAAAAGAACCTAGACATGTTTGATGTCTATGAACTCGTAATGACCTGGAGAATCATGACAGGTCAGTTTTAGCATTTAGAGAACCTAGCAAAAAAGCCAAACAAAAACCAAGTGTGAGATTGCACTTTTTTTGCAATTTCACCGCACTTGGAATTTTTTCCCCGTTTTCTAGTACACGATATGGTAAAACCAATGGTGTCATTCAGAAGTACAACTTGTCCAACAAAAAATAAGCCCTCACATGGCTATATTGACAGAAAAATAAAAAAATAAAAAAAGTTATGGCTCTGGGAAGGAGGGGAGCGGGTCATGAAGGGGATAAAAACGCCGTAATGTTTTAATAATTAACATGCTGAAGATGTGAAAGTGCTTCAAATCTTTAAAAAAAAATAATAAGCAACCTGTGCATGAGATGTCCCAGTAAATGCTGTGGATTTTTTTTTTCAGCAAAACATGAGGAACATAACATGGTAAAAACGCAAAGTGTTAACATAGCCTTACGTTATAGTTGATTTCCCAGTACTAAAGAGTTTTTGGACCATGGGTCTAGTTCACATTACCAATATGGTACTGTATGTGGTAGGTAGTTCTGTTTTTCTTTTTTTGTTTGCATATGCCTGAATATTTTAGCTTTCTAATAAAAGGCTTTACTATTTTGCTTATTGGGTGTGTACATAAATTTTGTATTGGATTTTGCTTCATATTAGGGCTTGTTGACACACAACTATGTTTTCGGTCTGAGTCCTGTCTGTGAAAAAAATGGACAACACAGGACCAGTCTTCTTCAATGGGGAAGTGCAGATGAACGATTATTTTCACTGACTAAATCTGCGTGTGAAAAAAGAGATCGCAGCATGTGCGGTTTTCTTTTGTAAATAGGATGAGACTCACCCATTCGAGCCTATGGGTGCGTGAAAAAAATCGGACTCCATACAGGGCCACAGTAAAGCAATACGGATACATTGCAATTCTGTAACACAGGAAACTATAAATGGTCCTGTAAATGATTAATAGGTGCTGCTGTAAAAAAAAAAAAAATGATTGTATACGGATGAAAATCGGAACAATTTTTTTTATCTGCTCGTGTGAACGTACACTAAATGTGATTAATGATGTGTGAAACTAGCCTATGTTTAATACAACTGAATTAATCTACATGCACCATATGTATCCCAGGAGCCTACAGCAATCAGCATTCCAAACCTTTTAATAAAGGAGCCACCATGCTGGTAACTCTAAGGCTGGAGTCACACTCGTGAGACAATACGGTCTGTATATTATGGCCGTAATACGCTGAAAAGTCCCCAAAATAGTGGTCCGTAGCTCCTCCGTAGGCAGGGTGTGTCAGCGTATTTTGTGCATGGCATCCTCCGTATGTAATCCGTATGGCATCCGTACTGCGTGTTTTTCTCGCAGGCTTGCAAAACCGACATACAAGGGATCCATGTGTAAAAATAAAAAATATATATATATACTGTCTATATATATATGTATATATATATATATATATATGTGTCAGTAGACACATACAGTGGGGCAAAAAAGAATTTAGTCAGTCAGCAATAGTGCAAGTTCCACCACTTAAAAAGATGAGAGGCGTCTGTAATTTACATCATAGGTAGACCTCAACTATGGGAGACAAACTGAGAAAAAAAAATCCAGAAAATCACATTGTCTGTTTGTTTAACATTTTATTTGCATATTATGGTGGAAAATAAGTATTTGGTCAGAAACAAAATTTCATCTCAATACTTTGTAATATATCCTTTGTTGGCAATGACAGAGGTCAAACGTTTTCTGTAAGTCTTCACAAGGTTGCCACACACTGTTGTTGGTATGTTGGCCCATTCCTCCATGCAGATCTCCTCTAGAGCAGTGATGTTTTTGGCTTTTCGCTTGGCAACACGGACTTTCAACTCCCTCCAAAGGTATTCTATAGGGTTGAGATCTGGAGACTGGCTAGGCCACTCCAGGACCTTGAAATGCTTCTTACGAAGCCACTCCTTCGTTGCCCTGGCGGTGTGCTTTGGATCATTGTCATGTTGAAAGACCCAGCCACATTTCATCTTCAATGCCCTTGCTGATGGAAGGAGGTTTGCACTCAAAATCTCACGATACATGGCCCCATTCATTCTTTCATGTACCCGGATCAGTCGTCCTGGCCCCTTTGCAGAGAAACAGCCCCAAAGCATGATGATTCCACCACCATGCTTTACAGTAGGTATGGTGTTTGATGGATGCAACTCAGTATTCTTTTTCCTCTAAACACGACAAGTTGTGTTTCTACCAAACAGTTCCAGTTTGGTTTCATCAGACCATAGGACATTCTCCCAAAACTCCTCTGGATCATCCAAATGCTCTCTAGCAAACTTCAGACGGGCCCGGACATGTACTGGCTTAAGCAGTGGGACACGTCTGGCACTGCAGGATCTGAGTCCATGGTGGCGTAGTGTGTTACTTATGGTAGGCCTTGTTACATTGGTCCCAGCTCTCTGCAGTTCATTCACTAGGTCCCCCCACGTGGTTCTGGGATTTTTGCTCACCGTTCTTGTGATCATTCTGACCCCACGGGGTGGGATTTTACGTGGAGCCCCAGATCGAGGGAGATTATCAGTGGTCTTGTATGTCTTCCATTTTCTAATTATTGCTCCCACTGTTGATTTCTTCACTCCAAGCTGGTTGGCTATTGCAGATTCAGTCTTCCCAGCCTGGTGCAGGGCTACAATTTTGTTTCTGGTGTCCTTTGACAGCTCTTTGGTCTTCACCATAGTGGAGTTTGGAGTCAGACTGTTTGAGGGTGTGCACAGGTGTCTTTTTATACTGATAACAAGTTTAAACAGGTGCCATTACTACAGGTAATGAGTGGAGGAAAGAGGAGACTCTTAAAGAAGAAGTTACAGGTCTGTGAGAGCCAGAAATCTTGATTGTTTGTTTCTGACCAAATACTTATTTTCCACCATAATATGCAAATAAAATGTTAAAAAAACAGACAATGTGATTTTCTGGATTTTTTTTCTCAGTTTGTCTCCCATAGTTGAGGTCTACCTATGATGTAAATTACAGACGCCTCTCATCTTTTTAAGTGGTGGAACTTGCACTATTGCTGACTGACTAAATACTTTTTTGCCCCACTGTATATGTATATATATTATTACTTCATACAGCGCTAGATAGCTTTAAAGCCGGTAATTCAATTACCGGCTTTTTCTTTCTCCTTCCTAAACCCGAAATGATATGAGACCTGGTTTACATACAGTAAACCATCTCATATCACCTTTTTTTTTTGCATATTCCACACTACTGTTAGCAGTGTGTATATGCAAAATTTGGCCGTTCTATTAAATTAAAGGGTTAAATGGCGGAAAAAATTGGCGTGGGCTCCCGCGCAATTTTCTCCGCCAGAGTAGTAAAGCCAGTGACTGAGGGCAGATATTAATAGCCTGGAGAGGGTCCATGGTTATTGCCCCCCCCCTGGCTAAAAACACCTGCCCCCAGCCACCCCAGAAAAGGCACATCTGGAAGATGCGCCTATTCTGGCACTTGGCCACTCTCTTCCCATTCCCGTGTAGCGGTGGGATATGGGGTAATGAAGGGTTAATGTCACCTTGCTATTGTAAGGTGACATTAAGCCAAATTAATAATGGAGAGGCATCAATTATGACACCTATCCATTATTAATCCAATACTAGTAAAGGGTTAAAGAAAAACACAAACACATTATTAAAAATTATTTTAATGAAATAAAAACAAAGGTTGTTGTAATATTCTTTCTACGCTCAATCCAATCACTGAAGACCCTCGATCTGTAACAAAAAAAAAATAATAAACCAACAATATCCATACCTTCCGTAGATCTGTAACGTCCAACGATGTAAATCCATCTGAAGGGGTTAAAATATTTTGCAGCCATGAACTCTGCTAATGCAGCGTTGTTCCTGGCTGCAAAACCCCGGGGAATGAAGGTAAAGTAGGTCAATGACCTATATTTACCTTCATTTGCGGTGAGGCGCCCTCTGCTGGTTGTCCTCATATGAACTCGAGCCTGGGAGCTTTCTAGGAAAGTTCCCACGATCTAGGGACAACCAGCAGAGGGCGCCTCACCGCAAATGAATGGGAATGGGAAGAGAGTGGCCAAGTGCCAGAATAGGCGCATCTTCCAGATGTGCCTTTTCTGGGGTGGCTGGGGGCAGGTGTTTTTAGCCAGGGGGGCCAATAACCATGGACCCTCTCTAGGCTATTAATATCTGCCCTCAGTCACTGGCTTTACTACTCTGGAGGAGAAAATTGCGCGGGAGCCCACGCCAATTTTTTCCGCCATTTAACCCTTTAATTTAATAGCTAGAACGGCCAAATTTTGCATATACACACTACTAACATTAATAGTGTGGAATATGCAAAAAAAATGTGGATATGAGATGGTTTACTGTATGTAAACAATGTCTCATATCATGTCGGGTTTAGGAAGGAGATAGCAAAAGCCGGCAATTGAATTACCGGCTTTAAAGCTATCTAGCGCTGTATGAAGTAATAATATATATACATATATGTGTCTACTGACATATATATATATATATATATATATATATACACATATATATATATATCTATTCTATGTGTACACATTTATTCTACCTATTCTACTGTAAGCTGTCAGTGTGATTTTACTGTACACCGCACTGAATTGCCGGCTTTTCTCTCTAACACCGCTGCGTATTTCTCGCAAGTCACACTGCTGGTCCGTGTGTAATCCGTATTTTTCTGGCTTCCATAGACTTTCATTGGCGTTTTTTTTGCGCAATACGGTAACAAACGCAGCATGCTGCGATTTTCTACGGCTGTAGAAAGCAGTATAATACTGATCAGTAAAATACGGCAGATAGGAGCAGGGGCATAGAGAATAATTGGGACGTTTGTTAGGCGTGTTTTACGGACGTATTTTCTGCACTCATACGTCCGTAAAACTCACTAGTGTGACTCCAGCCTAAGGCCGGCTTTACACTAGCGAGTTTTACGGACGTAAGAGAGGTGCAGAAAATACGGATTGCACACGGTACAATGCATCTCTATGGCCTACCTGCCGTATTTTACGGATCCGTATTATACGGCCTTCTATGGCCGTAGAAAATCGCAACATGCTGCGTCTGTCACCGTAGTGCGCAAAAAATTTGCCAATGAAAGTCTATGGGTGCAAGAAATATACGGATTACACACGGACCAACAGTGTGACTTGCGTTAAATACGCCAGACATCTCCAGACATCGCCAGGTGCAAGGAATTGAGACAAGCCCTCAATCATGAAACTCAGACATGCTAATTAGCTCAAAAAGCCACACAGACATCCCGGAAGTCTGGTGCTCGCCTCCACAGAGTTCCAAGCAGCATGGCATCCATCATTAACGTGGATGTGCTCCTCATCCTGGTCCAAGAAAGGCCAGAAATATGGGATCAGCGGGATCCTAACTACTCTAACCGGGCCAGGAAAGAGGCAGCTTGGAGGGCCATCTGTGGGCTACTATTCCCTGATTATGCCCAACGGCCACGTGCGGAGCAGACAAGTCTATGTAAGTACACTCATGTATTCACAAGATTTAACTTTAAAAGATGCTTTCCCTACATGATTACTTGAGCAATCCTTTTTATCTTTATATGTCATTTATGGCCTTTTTTGGCATTTTATAAAGCTGAGTAACATGCCAAAGTGTTTCTGGACATAGTTCATCTTGATCTTGCCCTGCTAAATATTTTCTTGGCCTCATACCCCGTCCAGAGGGTTGTTGTCCCTTGTCTTATTTTTACATAATTTCGATCATTAGTCTCATTATAGCACAAGTCATTTTCCTTTCCTATCCTATCATATCTTACCTAATGTATGTTTGCAAGAACAGGGTTCTCTCCCCTCTCTACCAGTCTGTTACTGTCAAGTTATTAACTGTTGGCGATATATAGCCCTCTGCATGTAACCCCTTTATCATCTGACTCACCATGAAAATTATTGTGCTCTAGCAACTTTTTGCTTAAAAATTACAAATATGTCTGACAACTGGAATAAGCGATGTTCAGAATGATATAGAACATTATTTGTGCCCTTGTAATTGTAGTGGATGATGTTATGACACGATGGCGCAGCATCCGGGACCAATACCGGCGGGAAAGACAGCAGCGGGCTAGGAGTGGGTCAGCAGCCCCACTGAAGAAGAGGAAGTACATATATTATGACCGTCTTTCCTTTTTGGATGCCAGTATGGATCTTAGGCAGTAAGTAAAAACCACTCTACACATTTGTAATGAAAATAAATCATAGTCTTTTTTGTGGATTAGGGTTATGACATTGCAAATTCCATGTAAGGATGTGTCAATATAGTGCACACAATAATGTAAACAAGCATAAATTCAAAAAGTGTCCTGGAGGAGAGAGGACCCTGCCTGCAAAGCATCACAAGATTCAACAAGGGATGGGTGAGAATGTAGTATGCGAGTTTAGAGATGTTCAGGCAGTGTTTTGTGGGATGGGTTGTTACTGCATGTTATCTTATTGTTTGAAGAGGTGGGTCTTCATGGTTTTTGTCTAGCTTGAAATTGTATGCGACATTATGATGTGTCGTGATAGTGTTTGGTACATTTGTGGGGCTCTACAAGACAAATCTTGTATATTCTTGTGTGAATATGAGATAATAGGGGAGTAGAGAAGGAGATGGTGTGCTGATCTGAGGTTGTGTTTTTTTTGTGTTAATATTGCACACAGATGTGTAATTAAACAATGTCAAAAGAATAATTTCCTTTTATTGTTTTCTTAACAGAACACAGTCAAACCTCACAGAGAGGGAAACCGGATCAGAATCAGACCCTATCATTGATCCTGTAAGTGTGGAGGAAGAGGTTGCAGGACCATCTTTGGCTGCATCAGCATCCATCATTGAGGACCCATCAGCATCATCATCACTGCAGGCAGCAGCAAGTGAGGAAGATGCTGCACCACCACCCTCAGCAGCACATGATGTGGAAAGGCTTGTGGAACATGGCCACAGCAGCCGCCCTACAGGCCCACGGGTGTCATCCCCACAGGCAGCTGGGCCTTTACGGAGATCCCGGCGAAGGAGAGAGCTTGAAGCCAGAAGAAGTGATGTTGATGCTGGGGTCCTCAATTATTTGGCCAGGGCAGCCACAGATGATGGCGAGGAGGCCTTTGCCCGCAGCCTTGCCCGATACCTTAGACCCCTTCCCCGTGAGGTGAGGCTACGTGTGAGAGGGTGTATACAAATCCTGATTGATTTAAGCACCCCTCCAAATAACCCCTATGAGGTTTTTGAACACCTGGAGCGAAGGCAGCTTGGCCAAACCAACCTCTTGCGCCTTCAATTCCCTCAACAGGAGCCAAATCAATCAGGATTTGCTGCACCTACTCCACGTATGCCTCCACTTCAACCCCTCCCATCCCAAAATCTACAAAGGCCATGAGACTACCAAATGGCAGGCTTCAACCCCCAATCCCAATATGGCCACTTCTCCAGACCCAGTGATGTTGGCTGGTCCCAACCTGGGTTTGGACAACATGGCCATTTTGAGTTGGGGTATGATGCAAGGCAATCTGTACCTCAGCATGATGCACAGAGCCAAATGGCTTATGGTCAACACACATCTGGCCAATATGGACAAGGCCAGTATTCTGGGCCACAAGCCACTGCATCCTCACAGGATGAACTGCCATCGGCCCAACAAAGGCCCCCTGACCAGGACCCAGAGCTGGCAACATCTCCCCCACCAACTTACAGGGATCTGTCATTTTTTTTTTGTTTTTTTGTTTTTGTTTTGGTAGCTGGCTACCATGTTAATTTTGTGTTTGCTAAACATTTCCACTTTGTTGTGGATCCTTGGTATAAAGCAACCCATAAAAAAGGCTTATAAAAACCATATGGCTAAAATATGGTGTAAAAAAAACAAAAAAGTAAAAAGTTTTCCAAAAAGCCAATTGATGTTTGTAGACTAATCATTTTTGCATGACACACATTCAGAAAACAGAAACATATGGTCATTAAGGAAAAAAACACACACAGTACGTTTTCAGTGGATGATAATAGTATATTTCAAAAACATATCTTTAAAAAAAAACAATCACAACTGAGAAACAGCATAATCTTGCCAGGGAGTAGAACCCTGAGGAGAAACAAAATAATTGGTCAATACATCCCTAACTTTGATGCCAGAAAGGGGATGGCGCGGAGGAGGGCCATGTGGTGTTGGACTAATGACACTACGCAACATGTGTTCATCATTACCATCTGAGAAGCAATCATGTATGCGGGTATAGTTGTGCAAAATTACTGATGCTTTGATTACTTCATTGACTGTAGCCTCACTGAGCTGCATGGCAGTCTGTAGGACACGCCATTTGGCCACCAGAATACCAAAGGCGCACTCCACCAGTCTGCGCGCCCTAGAAAGGCGCAAATTAAATATCCTCCGACGGTGGTCCAGGTTGCGCTGGGGATAAGGCTTCATGACGTGTCTGGTGAGTTGGAAGGCCTCATCTCCAACCAAAAAAAAAGCCAGTGCTTCTGCAGTGGAGCCTGGGAGTTGTTGTGGTGGTGGGAGGTCTAACTGGTTTTCACGTAGCCGCCGACCCATTATAGACGAATTGAAGACCCTAGAGTCTCCAGTTCGTCCATAGGCCCCAATGTCTACAATTATAAACCTGTAGTTACTGTCAACTACAGCTAACAGAACTACAGAGAAAAACTGCTTATAGTTGTAGAATTGGGAGCCAGAGTTCGGCCGCTTACGTACCCTAATATGTTTCCCATCCACCGCTCCAATGCAGTTTGGGAAGTCACAATTGACCTTGAACCCACGGGCTATTTTGAGCCAATCAGCCTGTTTGGGCTCAGGCATCACAAGGTCCTTAAGTCTATCCCATATTTGGCGACAGGTTAACCGCACAATGCCAGAAATGGTGGAGCGGCCAATCAAAAATTCAAGGTGGAGACCCGCAAAGGACAATCCAGTGGACAGAAATCTGTAAGTGAAACAAACACAAAAAATTAGGTAGGTTTCAAGAGTGGACACAAAACATGAATAAGCACAATCATATTTGCATTTGTGTGATACTAAATTAACACTGAAAAGGGAAAAATGTCCTTAAGGGGCTGAAATATAACAGTTACATCACGTTGTCACATCTGCTTTGGCCTTAATGTACACATATTATGGGAAAAAATTTAAAAAATAAGAAAATTTTTAAAAAAAGATCATCAACATACAGTATGTGAGGATGGAGAATACATACCGTAGCATGAGGAGAAGACGCTCCTCAGCAGAGATGGCTTTGCGCAGCCTTGTGTCCTGAAATGTTATTCCTGGGCGTAATATCTCCAACAATCTGTCAAATGTTTGGATAGACATGCGACAGTAGAGATAAAACTTGTCTGGATGTTCCCGCAGAGCTGTATATAGCCGATGAAAATGGTCTTTAGTGAGGCGTTTAGTCAGAAGAGGATGCACCCACATTCTTCTGCTCCTCCTTCGCGGATCCACAATCACAGGGTATGGGTGCCCAAACCGACGAGACAATAGCCAGTTAAACAAAACCCTCTGCGTTGGGGTGAACTGCAGGTGGTCAGACATGGTCCAAATGTTACAACAACACTCCAACAGTTGCAAAACCACAAAATGACCATATGGGAGTGAGACACCTGTTGTAGAGGCCTTAAATAGGGTTGATGAGGGTAATTTAAATCAATTTCAGCCGCCAAAACCGTTAAATGTCCATTTTGTCAGGTTGCGTGAAAAATACGCATTACAGTGGGCATACGGATTACATATGCAACATTACATGCGCAAAATACGCGACCACACCTTGCCTACGAAGTTCTTACCGATCACCGTATTTCTAATTTTGTAGCGTATTACGGCCGTAAAATACGGACCGTATTTTTCAACGCTGAGTGTGAGGCCGGCCTAAGGCTGCCGTCACACTAGCAGTATTTGGTCAGTATTTTACATCAGTATTTGTAAGCCAAAACCAGGAGTGGGTGATAAATACAGAAGTGATGCATATGTTTCTATTATACTTTTCCTCTGATTGTTCCACTCCTGGTTTTGGCTTACAAATACTGATGTAAAATACTGACCAAATACTGCTAGTGTGATGGCAGCCTTAAAGGGACACTGTCACCTTAATTTGGAGAGAACAATCTTCAGCCATGGAGGCGGGGTTTTCGGGTTTTTGATTCACCCTTTCCTTACCCGCTGGCTGCATGCTGGCTGCAATATTGGATTGAAGTTCATTCTCTGTCCTCCGTAGTACATGCCTGCACAAGGCAATCTTGCCTTGCACAGGCGTGTACTATGGAGGCCAGAGAATGAACTTCAATCCAATATTGCAGCCAGCGGGTAAGGAAAGGGTGAATCAAAAACCCCAAAACCCCGCCTCCATGGCTGAAGATTGTTCCCTCCAAATTCAGGTGACAGTGTCCCTTTAAGGGTTCGCTCACAGCGTCATAAAAAAAAAATCGTTCCCATTCTCATGCAGGATACTCAGACAATTTTCCCTCACTTGTCATGCATTTACAATATGTTTTTTTTCTAAAGCGGCTATTAATCTTTTACAGGGCCATTACAGAATTGTAATGCATCCGTATCATAAACCTTGTTAAAGGGAAAGTCTAGGCCTCCCATGGAAACGCATTAATTTCCAAAAGTTGATGCTTGCGTTTTCACAATATGTAAACTGACGCCAATTATACCCATCCCACAAATTGCAATAACATGCTTTTTTGAGATGATGATTATGCAGTACATGGAACTATCCATTGAAAAGTGGATCGAACAGCATAAGATCCACAGAAAAACCTAAGACACACCATAAGGGTATGTTCACACATAGAAATGTTTGCGTCTTTTTTTTCCTGCAACAAAAAGACCTGAATAGTGGCAGGAAAAACGCTGCATACCATTCGTTTTTTGCAGCTTTTTTTACGTTTACATTTTTTCAAACATCCATTTTAATGAATGAAAAATGCTGCAAAATAAAATGTGCTACAAAAATGATGAAAGAATTCACATGCTGTGCCTTACAAAAATGCAGCAGGGCTAAAAATACGCATGTGCAAAAAAAAAAGACAGAGTGTGCAACAAAATCTCAAGAGTGCACATAAGATTTCAGAAATCTCATTGATTATGATTATGATAATGCAAAACGTTACGGATTTCATACCCCAAGTACTCTGCGTTAAAAATTGCCAAGCACAGGTTTACCCTTAATTCAGCTGACTCTTCCCTAGAATATAATGATGCATTGCTTTCTACCGCTGCTAACCAGTTCTGGTACTCAAAGTGTTAAAACAACTGTAACAAAGCAAATAGAACATGAAATAACAATAATGGCCCTCTATTGGAGTGTGCATGTTGTCAGATCCTTGATCTAGTATTAAAGGCTTTATAGTTTAATTAAAAGCCAACAGCAATCATCACATTATGAGTAGTGAAGTGTGCATCACCGAGGAGGCCCAGCAACAGCAGACCTATGACCTGTCTGTCATCTTCCTCCCTGCATTGTACAAAGGGCAAATTTCCCTCGAGTGCTCACCATTCTTAAATGCTGTAAAAGTGTTCTCTTGGGAATCAGGAAAAACCAATGTGACATTTATACAACAGAAATGCCCTATATTCTAGCGCGTTAGATGGATGAGAACCGCTAATAAGTATTGCATAAGCCAAGAGAATACTTTATAATGACAAGGATGTGTAGCAAGAATGGAAAGATAATAATGAATGTGCGGCACCAGTAAATAAGGCCATTGAGGAAGTTAGAGAACAACCATACAATTTAGAAATATAATGTCTGGGTTCGACATTTCTCAAGAATAATAGGAAAAGGCATCTAAATTATAAAAATCCATTTGTATCCAGGAAAGTTCATGTGCGCAGAGAGCAGATAAATTCACTGAGAACCCAGTGAAGTATTTGTTTAGCTGGCACTACAGTAATAAGTTATCGATTTTTTTAAAATAATGTATGCAACTAGGTAAAGTCTATACTAAGCAAATCATCTGTCAGTCTATGTCAAGACTGACGCGCTACAATTACATGATTATTTGAAATTAATTTCCACCTCCATGTTGCATTTTTCTGCTACACTTAGGAAACTATGCTCTAAAATCGCTGCATATTATACAGTGTTTTTACAGTATTTTACTGTAATGGCCAGATTTAGTGAATTGTAAAGATCTTGTCACCATAATGCAGAAAAAGCGGTGTGTTTGGGGTTTTTTCTTGCAATCTTGAACATTTTCCCCATTGACTTTAAAGAGATAGCGTAGATGTGTAAGACCGGATTCACACGTCAGTGGCTCCGGTACGTGAGGTGACAGTTTCTTCATGTACCGGAGACACTGACTCACGTAGACACATTAAAATCAATGTGTCTCTGCACATGTCAGCGTGTTTTCACGGACCGTGTGTCCGTTTGAAAAACACGGAGACATGTCAGTGTTCGTGGGAACGCACGGATCCATTAAAGTCAATGGGTCCGTGTAAAACACGTACCACACACGGATGCTGTCCGTGTGCAGTCCGTGTGCCGTGCTACTGTAAGCGCTGTCCCCCCAGCGTGTGGTGTTGAAGCCGGAATTCATCCCTTCCTCCCAGCAGAGTTTTCTGGAGAGAAGGAATGAATAATCTTTTTTCTTTCCCCTTAAAAATAAAGTTTGTACGTACCCTCCCGCCTCCCATCCCCTGTGCGCCCTCCACCCCCACCCCCCCCGCTTGCCAGGAAATACTCACCGACACCCAGCTCCAGCGATGTCTCCTCTCAGCAGCTGCAGTCTGTGCTGTGTGAGCGGTCACGTGGTCCCGCTCATTAGAGGAATATGCGCATATTCCTCACTGTAATGAGTGGGACCACGTGACCGCTCACACAGGGCCTGATGCCGGCGCTGAGAGGAGACATCGCTGGAGCTGGGTGTCGGTGAGTATTTCCTGGCAAGCGGTGGGGGCGCACAGGGGATGGGAGGCGGGAGGGGACGCACAAACTGTATATATATATATATATATATATATATATATATATATATATATATATATACAGTATGTGTGTGTGTCTTGAAGAACATTTCGTTTGAAAACAATGTGTAAATGACATAGAAAATTGATGTATGTAAATGCTCATGTTAAAATTGCATTGCAATCAGATAGCAATCGCAATGTATTATGATGTACCGTATATACAGTACTCGAGTATAAGCCGACCCGAGTATAAGCTGAGACCCCTAATTTGGCCAAACCTTAATGACTCGAGTATAAGCCTAGGGTGGAAAATGCAGCAGCTACTGGTAAATTTCAAAAATAAAAATAGATACCAATAAAAGTAAAATTAATTGAGACATCAGTAGGTTAAGTGTTTTTGAATATCCTTATTGAATCAGGAGCCCCATATAATGCTCCATACAGTTCATGATGGGCCCCATAAGATGCTGCATATTAACCCCTCTCTGACCTCGGACGGTATAGTACGTCCGATGCCGGCTCCCCTGCTTTGATGCAGGGCTCCGCGGTGAGCCCGCATCAAAGCCGGGATATGTCAGCTGTTTTGAACATCTGACATGTGCCCGCAATAGCGGCGGGTGAAATCGCGATTCACCCGCCGCTATTAACTAGTTAAATGCCGCTGTCAAACGCAGACAGCGGCATTTAACTACCGCATCCGGCCGGGCGGCCGGAAATGACGTCATCGCCGACCCCCGTCACATGATCGGGGGTCGGCGATGCTTCTCCATTGTAACCATAGAGGTCCTTGAGACCTCTATGGTTACTGATCGCCGGTAGCTGTGAGCGCCACCCTGTGGTCGGCGCTCATAGCACACCTAATTTTCTACTACATAGCAGCGAACAGCAGATCGCTGCTATGTAGCAGAGGCGATCGTGCTGTGCCTGCTTCTAGCCTCCCATGGAGGCTATTAAAGCATGGCAAAAGTTTTAAAAAAAAAGTTTAAAAAAATGTGAAAAAAAATAAAAAAAATATAAAAGTTTAAATCACCCCCCTTTCGCCCCAATCAAAATAAATCAATAAAAAAAAATCAAATCTACACATATTTGGTATCGCCACGTTCAGAATCGCCCGATCAATAAAAAAAAGCATTAACCTGATCGCTAAACGGCGTAATGAGAAAAAAATCGAAACGCCAGAATTACGTTTTTTTGGTCGCCGCGACATTGCATTAAAATACAATAACGGGCGATCAAAAGCACGTATCTGCACAGAATTGGAATCATTAAAAACGCCAGCTCGGCACACAAAAAATAAGCCCTAAACCGACCCCAGATCATGAAAAATGGAGACGCTACGAGTATCGGAAAATGGCGCAATTTTTTTTTTTTTTTTAGCAAAGTTTGGAATTTTTTTCACCACTTAGGTAAAAAATAACCTAGTCCTGTTAGGTGTCTATGAACTTGTAATGACCTGGAGAATCATAATGGTAGGTCAGTTTTAGCATTTAGTGAACCTAGCAAAAAAGCCAAGCAAAAAACAAGTGTGGGATTGCACTTTTTTTGCAATTTCACCGCACTTGGAATTTTTTTCCCGTTTTCTAGTACACGACATGGTAAAACCAATGATGTCGTTCAAAAGTACAACTTGTCCCGCAAAAAATAAGCCCTCACATGGCCAAATTGACGGAAAAATAAAAAAGTTATGGCTCTGGGAAGGAGGGGAGTGAAAAACGAACACGGAAAAATGAAAAATCCCACGGTCATGAAGGGGTTAAAATGTGCCACATATAATGCTGCACAAATGTTGATTATGGCCCCATAAGATGCTCCATACAGACAACAGACATTTGCCCCATATAATGCTCCACAAATGCTGATTATGGCCCCATAAGATGCTCCAGACAGATATTTGCCCCATATAATGCTGCACATGACCCCATAAGATGCTCCATACAGATATTTGCCCCATATAATGCTGCACATGGCCCCATACAGATATTTGCCCCATATAATGCTGCACATGGCCCCATACAGATATTTGCCCCCATATAATGCTGCACATGGCCCCATAAGATGTTCCATACAGACATTTGCCCCATATAATGCTGTTGCTGCGATTAAAAAAAATAAAAATGACATGCTCACCTCTCAGGCCCCCGGCACTTGCTATATTCACCTGCTCCCCGTTCCACTGCCGCCGCGTCTTCCCCGTCCTCTGCACTGACTGTTCAGGCAGTGGGCGGTGCGCACACTAATCGCGTCACCGCGCCCTCTGACCTAAGCGTCAGTGCAGATGATGGGGAAGAATATCGCGCACTGCGTTATACTCACCTGCTCCTGGTGCGGTGTCCCTGGTTCCCTGGCGCTGGCAGCTTCTTCCTGTATTGAGCAGTCACATGGTACCACTCATTACAGTAATGAATATGCGGCTTCACCCCTATGGGAGTGGAGTCGGGTCCATATTCATTACTGTAATGAGCGGTACCATGTGACCGTTCACTACAGGAAGAAGCTGCCAGCGCCGGAGAACCAGGGACACCGCACCAGGAGCAGGTGAGTATTATTACACAGCTGCCGCTCCCCCTCCCCTGCCGACCCCTGGGTATGACAAGTATAAGCCGAGAGGGGTAATTTCAGCCTAAAAAAATGGGCTGAAAATCTCAGCTTATACTCGAGCATATACGGTAAATCGGATGCTAGGTGTGAAAAATTGGATAGTACTCGCATAAAAAACGCATTACACTCGTCCGACTCTCCTGCATCAAAAGCAGACCGATTTTAAAATTGCTAGTGTGTCTCCAGCCTTAACCTTATCTTCCATAGATAAAATTATACATTTTATTTCAGAGTAATAGGTTAAAAATAGCAATAATTTAGTTGAAAATGATGACAGTCTGTATATTCCATACCTATAGCTGGTAGCAGAGAAAGTGATGTTATCTTTCTCCCAAATGATCTTGCCATTTTCTTCTTATGGATGAATAGTGATCATAGCATTATTTCCCGTGTAAGTAGTCAGAAACATCTGAATCCCTCTTGCAGCGTATTAGGGCGGCCATGCATTGCTCGTAGCGAGGGATTCAGATGTTTACTTCATTTACATCATTGAAGGCTATATATGCTAATTAGGGGGTCTCTGTAACATTTAGTGCAAATACTGTGTTCTAGACATTTATTCAAGAATATTATGAAAATTAGAATAGACAAAATCTGCAAGTATGGCACTAGTCTGCGGCATGCACAGAGTATCAATGACCAGCATGGAAGTGCGATTATGGTTGCCAGACACATACAGCATGCTACCATGCCCATCCTCTGCAGCAGCTGAATGCAGCTCATGCTGTGCAAAAGCCACAACAAGCACAGGAGATCATTGGCATTTTACATGGCTTCCACCTCTAATCACGTTTACTTGTTGATTAAAAAAACCCTGATGTACGGTGTAAGAGTAAGGCTAGGTTCCCATTGCGTTAGGGCAATCCGTTTAGCGCATAGCGCTAGCGGATTGCGCTAACGCAATGTATTTTTTGGGGTCGCGTTTAACGTCCCCGCTAGCGCAGATCCCCGATCTGCGAGAGCGGGGAACGGACCTCGGGCGCACCTCGCACGCTGCAAGCAGCGTCCGAGGCGTGTCACAAAAGAACGGCACATCGCTAGCGCGTGCCGAAAATGGCATGCGCTAGCGATGCGTGTTAACATTGCTGCTAATGGGTGCGCTAACGTTTCGCCGTGCAACGCTGTCCGTTAGCGCTGTCCCATTAACGCAATGGGAACCTAGCCGAAGGCAAATGCAAGGTAACATGTACATTAACTACTGCATTCTCCTTTAGCTCTATAGTGTCAGACTGGGGTGCCAATGGCCCACCAGTAACATCAACTCCAAGGCCACACTTTTCAGCTACATGTAAATATCACTTTATCCTCATTCACAAATTTCTATAGCAATAAAATGGGTTGATTTTTGAATAAAAAAAGAGGCTGCCTTTGTCTATACATAGCGAATCAAGTGTATTGTGTCATGTACTGCTCATATAAGAGGGTGTTGGCCTACTTTGGAGGATTCTCCTGTTCTCCTGTGGGCCAGTCCAAGCCTGACTTGAACAATGCCAAGGATAGATGTTTATTACTATTGTCTCTGTATTATGGATGATCACAGGTTGTAGACTTGCAGTGGATTTTCTGTTTAGACTTGACTAGGTGCAGATGAGCGCACTTTTTGTTTTCCTAGAAATTGGATCAATTATGCCAATGACACGGAGATCAAACTCTGATCACAGTGTTCCATTCTCTCGGATGAGAAGATGAAGAAAAAAAAAAATGTCTCCATCTTCTGATTTCTGTCAGTCAATGGAAATCGGACTGCTCTCTGATGTGATCGGAGTGCAGTTCGATGTTTCAAACGCACTCATTGACTTGCAAGGCCGAGTATGATCCAAATATCGGGTCAAACTACGGAAATGCTGTGATTTTTTTTTTTAAAGAAAAATCGGACATGTGCACAGCTCCATTGAATAACATTGGTCCAGGTGCGATCTGACGTTTTGTTGGATAACACTCTGACCCGTAACATGGTCATGAGCATGAGCCCTTTGGCTGCGGGAAAATCTGCAACAGATTACAGTAGCACCAAGCGCTGCACATAATTTTTGAGCAGGAAACTGACCTATGCCATTCTTTGTGCTTTGGGATTTTTACAGTGGATTTCATCCATTGGGTGAAATCTGAAACAAACTTGGCAACACAAATTGCATATTTTTTCCTGACTTGTGTGAACATACCCTTAAAGTTTGCAGGGATTCTTTTTTTATTACATTGAGATAATGAAAGCAAAAAGCAATTTTTGATGTCCACAAAATGTTTAAAGTTCATTAATGTGAAATTAAATTAAAAAAAAACAAAAACAAAAGTATAATTTTACTAAGGCCGGAATTACATTAGCATATAGCATCTGATGCAAGATGCTAATGACACTCAGCTCAAATTCGGCTGTGAGCGTGCACTAAGTGTCAGTGCACTGTGACCCGATCCTCTAGCATGCAAGAATTGGATCACAAGTGGGGAGAAGCAGGAGGGATTAATGTCTCCATCTTCTCCATTGCCTGTTGGACTGCACTTGGATGACATGCAAATGAAGTCCAATGTATTGAACACACCCAATGACTTGAATGGGTGAGCGGCCAATCCCAACATTTTTTCTCATGCAGAATTGGCTTGAGAAAAAATTTGGAGACCTACTCAGACCTCATTGAAGAACACTGGTCAGAGTGCAATGCGAGATATTGTCCCATTGGGCTCCTCCGTGTTATATGCCAGTGTGAGCGAGCCTTAACTGTGATAACAATTTTTACATATCAATTTCCCATATGTGAACCTGCGAAAGGGACTATCCCCTATATATCCATTCCAAAAATGTGAAACATCTCTTACTCTGGTCTGATAGAGGTGCATCTGCAGTAGAAAACTACATGATCACTATATGGATTCAATGCTGTAGTTTTCATAAATGAAATCAACAGAAAATTTGTGTCATAACCACAAAAAAAGTGGTATCCGATGGGGCATGGTGCAGAGTGGAAGCCAGTGTAAAGGGATGTTATAGATTCTCATTCTCCACCATGTAACATCTGGCCATTGCTTTTTCCTAAGATAAAACGTAAAATTCCAAAGAGCCTAAATAGTAAACTACACTGTTCCTAGTAACCAGTTGCCCTTAACCTCACAGACATTGTGACAGCTAACACATACACTGTGGAGCAGCTAGAAAAACCATTGAAGCCACAGAAAGTGCCGTAAAAGCAGAAGCTAAAGGAGAAGAAGAGGTGTACCTTCAAAGATCCAGAGCTAGGGATGCAAGTGTACGCATGCAAGGAGGTTATGCCGACACTGCATTCCAGTGATAGCTTAGATACATTAATACAAAAAAGAGCATGTGCAAGAGAAAAAAGCCTATCAGGTCCCAGGAGGATAAGAAAGGAGATGAAGGTGGGATTTTCTCTCCCACGACCAGAAGGGCATCGACTGTCTTTTGAGTGTGCCGAATATTCAATTGCAGGATGTCATTTGGAGAGCAGAGGTCAGCCTATCCGAAGGGCAGCCATCAGAACAGAAGAAAACAGTGGACAAACATTAAAAAGACAACATAGAGAGAGAATTGAATTAAGTATACAATATCCTGGGGGCTAAGATTATAGAAAGTCTGCTACACTTGTTTCCACAACAGCAGAAGCCTCTAAGCCAGTAAATTACTAGAGCACAAATGATTAAATAGGGGCCCACAGGCAAGTCTATATGTGTGTGCCAAGTACATACAAACTGCCGAAGTACGTTCATGAGTTTCTGCGAATACCGGACACTGGTAGGTGGCGATGCTGACAAAATAACACTTTGCAACACAATAAAGAACGGCATAAATGAAATGCACAGCAATAAGCGCAATGACGGCACATGGGCAGGGATGAAATGACAGAATGGATAGATCATTTGCGTTTTACAATCCCAGGCCTCCCAGCTAAATTCATGATTAATTACATTTAATATATAAGCATTAGATGCAGATACCTATATCAGTCGTGGGCTGCAGACACATGTAATACTAAACTACAGCTTAACGGGGGCATCTCAACACGACAACCCTTCACAATATGCTTTGTACTGGCACCACTGTATCAGCAGAGACTTGTAGCTTCCCAGAGACAGGAAAACTAATGGCCAGGGGTTCATGATGCCGGTCCATGCATGAACACCGCCACTCCCCCCCATTAGACATCTAGGAGCAATAACATTCCCTCCAGATCATGCCTAAAACTGACCAAGGTATGTTATGCCCAAGGACAAAAAGCAAATCGGAGTAAGGCCGGATTCACACTAACGTAGAATATAGCCAAGTGATATGCGAGAAAACATTGCATAGCACTCGGACCAGTGTTGATCTATGGGGCATCTCATATTAGAATTTATTTTCTCAGCAGTATTCATGCTGCGATTGTCACCGAGACTCGGCCGAGACTCGCCAATGCCAAAAAAAAAATCGCACAGCACTCGAACCATGCGAGTGCTGTCCAATTTTTACTCACTGATGTCCTTTGAAAAGCCAGAAATTCATGTGCCGCACACAGTAATATCACAGCGTGATAGGTTAGAACAGATATATACACATAGAATACATAGATAAATAGATGTCAGTGACACACACATACATATATATGTATATATATATTACATAGATAAATAGCCGGCAATTCAGCAGTCTTGTAGTGTAAAAACACAGCAGGAGCCAACAGGATAGAATAGATGCATTACATATAGTAAATACATAGAGAATAGGCAGATGTATAAATGTCAGTGAAATATACAATTAGTACAGTGTGTGTGTGTAGCTTACTGTACATATATTTAATTAATAAAAGATTATTTATCTGAAAATAATGGCGTGAGCGCCCACGTAATGTTTGTAGCCAGCAGAGGGAAAGCCGACGTTTATAGACTGGGAAAGTTGTAATACCCATGGAGCTTCACAGGATATTAATATCAGCTCACAACTGTATACTAAGCCTTTACTGGCTATTAAAGTGGGGGACCCTAAAAAAATGACATAGGGTCCCCCTATAATTAATAACCAGCAAAGGTTATGCAGACAGCTTTGGGCTGATATTAATAGCCTAGGAAGGAGCCATGGATACTGGCTCCCCCAGGCTAAAAACATCAGGTCTCCGCCACCCCAGAAAAGCGCATCTCTAAGATGTGCCAATTCTGGCACTTAGCCTCGCTCTTCCCACTTGTAACTGTGGCAAGTGGGATGATAGTTGGGGGTTGATGTTGCCTTTCTATTGTCAGGTGATATCAAGACCTGAGGTTAGTAATGGAGAGGCATCAATAAGACGCCCCCATTACTAACCCCATAGTCACATTGTATGAAAACACAGACACCCAGAATTAAAGGGAACCTGTCACCCCGTTTTTTCAGATTGAGATATAAATACTGTTAAATAGGGCCTGCGCTGTGCGTTACAATAGTGTATGTAGTGTACTCTGATTCCCCACCTATGCTGCGAAATACATCACCAAAGTCGCCGTTTTCGCCTGTCAATCAGGCTGGTCTGGTCAGGTGGGCGTGGTGACATCGCTCTTTTCTTCCCCAGCTTTCCGTTGGTGGCGTAGTGGTGTGCGCATGTCGCAGTGACGAATCCACTGCGCGCACGTGATGAAGCAGCGCGCGATCTGCGCTATTACCCCCTGTCATCGGTGGGGGCGGCCATCTTCCTGGGGCCGCGCGTGCGCAGATGGAGTGCTCTGCTGCAAACTCGGCTTTGGGAAAATGGCCGCCGCGATCTCTTCTGCGCATGCGCGGCATCCCGCGGCCATTTTCCTGAAGCCCCGTGCAGCAGAGCACTCCATCTGCGCACGCGCGGCCCCAGGAAGATGGCCGCCCCCACCGATGACAGGGGGTAATAGCGCAGATCGCGCGCTGCTTCTTCACGTGCGCGCAGTGGATTCGTCACTGCGACATGCACACACCACTACGCCACCAACGGAAAGCTGGGGAAGAAAAGAGCGATGTCACCACGCCCACCTGACCAGACCAGCCTGATTGACAGGCGAAAACGGTGATTTTGGTGATGTATTTCGCAGCATAGGTGGGGAATCAGGGTACACTACATACACTATTGTAACGCACAGCGCAGGCCCTATTTAACAGTATTTATATCTCAATCTGAAAAAACGGGGTGACAGGTTCCCTTTGATAATAATAATAATAATCTTTAATTTTATATAGCACTAACATATTCCGCAGAGCTTTACAGTTTGCACACATTATCATTGTTACAATCATTGCTGTCCCCGAAGGGGCTCACAATCTAAATCCCCTATCAGTATGTCTTTGGAATGTGGGAGGAAACCGGAGTACCCGGAAGAAACCCAAGCAAACATGGGGAGAACATACAAACTCCTTGCAGATGTTGTCCTTGGTGGGATTTGAACCCAGGACTCCACTGAGCCACCGTGCTGCCCATGATCAGAATTAAGTCCTTTTATTGAAAGTATGACAAAAACTCCTCTAATAAATCTTAATTAAAGCATATTTACCACCTCGCTCATTCCACCGATGTCCTTGTCATCTGCAAGTGTTAAACATAAAAAACAACAATATTCCTCAGCCTTCCTCAGAGATGCTGCTAATCCATTTGTCCCACGACGGGTCTAAATCTGCTACCTCTAGATGACAGGCTGCATGGTTGGATGATGCAACCATACAGCATTTCATCCAGCAGAAACATTGAGCACCATATTCTCATTGTTACCTATGTGACAGCACCACGAGCGTGAGAAAGTTCTCCTGTTCGCGGTGCCGTCAGACAGGTCCTGCAAGTTCACAGCCAATGAACTCACTTCACCTAACTGACGTCATCCGGAGCACGGTGGGAAATTTTCCCACGACACTTGGGCTGACGTCAGAAAGGTCAAGTGAGTTCATTGGCTGTGAAGTTGCAGGACCTGTCTGAAGGCACCACGAGCAGGAGAACTTTCTAACGGTCGCGGTGCCCTCAGACATGGAATAGGAGTTCACAGGGAGACACTGAGCACATGTTACTCAGTGTTTCTTCTGGATGACAGGCTATATGATCACATCATGCAGCTGGTTATCTAGAGATAACAGAGTTAAACCCGTCGTGGGATAAATGGACTAGCAGCATCTCTGCAGAAAGGTGAGGAATATTGTTATTTTTTTATTTTTAGCTCTTTTGCAGATGACAAGGGCATCAGTGGAATGGGCGAGGTAGAAAGTATGGTTTAATTGAGATTTATTAAAGGAGTCTGTGTCATTCTTTCAATTAAAGGACTTTATTCTGGGTGTCTGTATTTTCATACAATGTGACTATGCGGTTAGAAATGGGGGTCTCTTATTGACGCCTCTCCATTATTAACCTCAGGGCTTGATGTCACCTGACAATACAAAGGTGACATCTACCCCCCAACTATCACCCAACTTGCCACCGCTAAAGGGGAAGTGGGAAAAGCGAGGCTAAGTGCCAGAATTGGTAGATCTTAGAGATGTGTCTTTTCTGGGGCAGCTGAGACCTGATATTTTTAGCCTGGGGGGGCCAGTATACAAGGCCCCTTCTTAGGCTATTAATATCAGCCCAATGCTGTCTGCATAGACTTTGCTGGTCATTAATTATAGGGGGACCCTACGTCATTTTTTTTAGGGTCCTCCATTTTAATAAGCCAGTAAAAGCTACAGTTGTGCTCAAAAGTTAACATACCCAGGCAGAATTTTTGCTTTCTTGGCCTTTTTTCAGAGAATATGAATGATAACACCAAAAGCTTTTATCCACTCATGGTTATTGGTTGGGTGAAGCCATTTATTGTCAAACTACTGTGTTTTCTCTTTTTAAATCATAATAACAAACCAAAACATCCAAATGACTGATCAAAAGTTCACATACCCCATATCTTAATACAGAGTATTACCCTCCCTAACATCAATGACAGCTTGAAGTCTTTTGTGGTAGTTGTGGACGAGGTTCTTTATTTTCTCAGATGGTAAAGCTGCCCACTCTTCTTGGCAAAAAGCCTCCAGTTCCTGTAAATTCATGGGCTGTCTAAAATGAACTGCATGCTTGAGATCTCCCAAGAGTTGCCTATCGCAGCTGACATCCGGCGCTATGTGCCAGGAGCGGTCACGGACCACCCCCGGCACATTAACCCCCAGCACACCGTGATCAAATATGATCGCGGTGTGCCGGCGGTATAGGGAAGCGCCGCTGCGGGCTTCCCTGAGACCCCCGCAGCAACGCGATGTGATCGCGTTGCTGCGAGGGTCTCCTTACCTCCCTCCCTGTAGCAGGCCCGGATCCAAGATGACCGCGGCATCCGGGTCCAGCAGGAAGGGAGGTGGCTTACCAAGTGCCTGCTCAGAGCAGGCGCTTGGTAAGCCTGCATAGCTCTCAGACAAATCGGTGATCTGACAGAGTGCTGTGCAAACTGTCAGATCAACAATCTGTGATGTCCCCCCCTGGGGCAAAGTAAAAAAGTAATAAAAAAAAAATTTCCACATGTGTAAAAAAAAAATTCCTAAATAATGAAAAAATATATATATTATTCCCATAAATACATTTCTTTATCTAAATAAAAAAAACAAACAATAAAAGTACACATATTTAGTATCACCGCGTCCGTAACGACCCAACCTATAAAACTGTCCCAACTAGTTAACCCCTTCAGTAAACACCGTAAAAAAAATAAAAAAAAAAATGAGGCAAAAAACAACGCTTTATTATCATACCGCCGAACAAAAAGTGGAATAACGCGCGATCAAAAAGACAGATATAAATAACCATGGTACCGCTGAAAGCGTCATCTTGTCCAGCCATACAGCATCATCAGCAAAAAAATAAAAAAGTTATAGTCCTCAGAATAAAGCGATGCAAAAATAATAATTTTTTCTATAAAATAGTTTTTATCGTATAAAAGCGCCAAAACATAAAAAAATTATATAAATGAGGTATCGCTGTAATCGTACTGACCTGAAGAATAAAACTGCTTTATCAATTTTACCAAACGCGGAACGGTATAAACGCCTCCCCCAAAAGAAATTCATGAATAGCTGGTTTTTAGTCATTCTGCCTCACAGAAATCGGAATAAAAAGCGATCAAAAAATGTCACGTGCCCGAAAATGTTACCAATAAAAACGTCAACTCATCCCGCAAAAAACAAGACCTCACATGACTCTGTGGACTCAAATATGGAAAAATTATAGCTCTCAAAATGTGGTAACGCAAAAAATATTTTTTGCAATAAAAAGCGTCTTTCAGTGTGTGACGGCTGCCAATCATAAAAATCCGCTAAAAAACCCGCTATAAAAGTAAATCAAACCCCCCTTCATCACCCCCTTAGTTAGGGAAAAATTAAAAAAAAATGTATTTATTTCCATTTTCCCATTAGGGTTAGGGCTAGGGTTACGGTTGGGGCTAGGGTTAAGGCTACAGTTAGAGTTGGGGCAAAAGTTAGGGTTAGGGTTGGGGCTAAAGTTACAGTTAGGGTTTGGATTACATTTATGGTTGGGAATAGAGTTGGGATTAGGGTTAGGGGTGTGTCTGGGTTAGAGGTGTGGTTAGGGTTACCGTTGGGATTAGGGTTAGGGGTGTGTTTGGATTAGGGTTTCAGTTATAATTGGGGGTTTCCACTGTTTAGGCACATCAGGGGCTCTCCAAACGCAACATGGCGTCCGATCTCAATTCCAGCCAATTCTGCGTTGAAAAAGTAAAACAGTGCTCCTTCCCTTCCGAGCTCTTCTGTGCACCCAAACAGGGGTTTACCCCAACATATGGGGTATCAGCGTACTCAGGACAAATTGGACAACAACTTTTGGGGTCTAATTTCTCTTGTTACCCTTGGGAAAATACAAAACTGGGGGCTAAAAAATAATTTTTGTGGGGAAAAAAAAAGATTTTTTATTTTCACGGCTCTGCATTATAAACTGTAGTGAAACACTTGGGGGCTCAAAGTTCTCACAACACATCTAGATGAGTTCCTTGGGGGGGTCTAGTTTCCAATATGGGGTCACTTGTGGGGGGTTTCTACTGTTTAGGTACATTAGGGGCTCTGCAAATGCAATGTGACGCCTGCAGACCATTCCATCTAAGTCTGCATTCCAAATGGCGCTCCTTCCCTTCCGAGCCCTCCCATGCGCCTAAACGGTGGTTCCCCCCACATATGGGGTATCAGCGCACTCAGGACAAATTGGACAACAACTTGTGGGGTCCAATTTCTCCTCTTACCCTCGGGAAAATACAAAACTAGGGGCTAAACAATAATTTTGAGGGGGAATTTTTTATTTTATTTTCATGGCTCTGCATTATAAACTGTAGTGAAACACTTGGGGGCTCAAAGTTCTCACAACACATCTAGATGAGTTCCTTGGGGGGGTCTAGTTTCCAATATGGGGTCACTTGTGGGGGGTTTCTACTGTTTAGGTACATTAGGGGCTCTGCAAACGCAATGTGACGCCTGCAGACCATTCCATCTAAGTCTGCATTCCAAATGGCGCTCCTTCCCTTCTGAGCCCTTCCATGCACCCAAACGGTGGTTCCCCCCCACATATAGGGTATCAGCGCACTCAGGACAAATTGTACAACAAATTTCGGGGTCCAATTTCTTCTCTTACCCTTGGGAAAATAAAAAATTGGGGTGAAAAATAATTTTTGTGAAAAAAAATGATTTTTTATTTTTACGGTTCTGCATTATAAACTTCTGTAAAGCACTTGGTGGGTCAAAGTGCTCACCACACCCCTAGATAAGTTCCTTAGGGGGTCTACTTTCCAAAATGGTGTCACTTGTGGGGGGTTTCAATGTTTAGGCACATCAGTGGCTCTCCAAACGCAACATGGCGTCCCATCTCAATTCCAGTCAATTTTGCATTGAAAAGTCAAATGGCGCTCCTTCCCTTCCGAGCTCTCCCATGCGCCCAAACAGTGGTTTACTCCCACATATGGGGTATCAGCGTACTCATGACAAATTGTACGACAACTTTTGTGGTCCAATTTCTTCTCTTACCATTGGGAAAATAAAAAATTGGGGGCGAAAAGATAATTTTTGTGAAAAAAAATGATTTTTTATTTTTACGGTTCTGCATTATAAACTTCTGTGAAGCACTTGGTGGGTCAAAGTGCTCACCACACCTCTAGATAAGTTCCTTAGGGGGTCTACTTTCCAAAATGGTGTCAATGGTGGGGGGTTTCAATGTTTAGGCACATCAGTGGCTCTCCAAATGCAACATGGCGTCCCATCTCAATTCCAGTCAATTTTGCATTGAAAAGTCAAATGGTGCTCCTTCGCTTCCGAGCTCTGTCATGCGCTCAAACAGTGGTTTACCTCCACATATGGGGTATCGGCGTACTTAGGACAAATTGTACAACATCATTTGGGGTCCATTTTCTCCTGTTACCCTTGGTAAAATAAAACAAATTGGAGCTGAAATAAATTTTTTGTGAAAAAAAGTTAAATGTTCATTTTTATTTAAACATTCCAAAAATTCCTGTGAAACACCTGAAGGGTGGTTTTGAGCACCTTGAGGGGTGCAGTTTTTAGAATGGTGTCACACTTGGGTATTTTCTATCATATAGACCCCTCAAAATGACTTCAAATGAGATGTGGTCCCTAAAATAAAATGGTGTTGGAAAAATGAGAAATTGCTGGTCAACTTTTAACCCTTATAACTCCCTAACAAAAAAAAAATTTTGGTTCCAAAATTGTGCTGATGTAAAGTAGACATGTGGGAAATGTTACTTATTATGCTTTCCACCAGTCTTTCACACTGCTTCTGGTGCAAAAATGTAAGCAGTTCTTCTTTGTTTGATGGCTTGTGACTATCCATCATCCTCTTGATTACATTCCTGAGGCTTTCAATGGGGTTCAGGTCTGGAGATTGAGCTGCCCATGACAGGGTTTTGATGTGGTGGACTTTTAATGTTTGCCAGAGCTGTATATATATGTGTGTGTTTTGATGAATATTTCCTTTGAAAACGATGTGTAAATGACATAGAGAATTGCTCTACGTAAAAGCTGATGTTAAAGGGAATCTGTCACCCCAAAAATGGCCTATAAACTAAGGCCATCGGCATCAGGGGCTTATCTACAGCATTCTGTAATGCTGTAGATAAGCCCCCGATGTATCTTGAAAGATGAGAAAAACAGGTTATACTATACTCACCCAGGGGTGGTCCCGCTGTGGTCCGGTCCGATGGGCGTCGTGGTCCGGTCCGGGACCTCCCATCTTCATACGATCACGTCCTCTTCTTGTGCTCTTGCCGCGCCTCCTGCGCAGATGTACTTTGTCTGCCCTGTTGAGGGCAGAGCAAAGTACTGCAGTGCGCAGGTGCTGGGCCTCTCTGACCTTCCCAGGCGCCTGCGCACTGCAGTACTTTGCTCTGCCCTCAACAGGGATAGGAGGCCCCGGACCGCGACGCCCATCGGACCGGACCGTAGCGGGACTTCCCCTGGGTGACTATAATGTAACCTGTTTTTCTTATCTTTCAGGATACATAGGGGGCTTATCTACAGCATTACAGAATGCTGTAGATAAGCCCCTGATGCCGGTGGCCGCAGTTTATAAGCCATTTTTGGGGTGGCAGATTCCCTTTAAAATCGCATTGCAATCAGATAGCAATTACAATGCAATCGGATGTAAGTCGGATGCTAGGTGTGAAAAATCGGATTGTATTCGCATGACACTTGCATTGCACTTGTGCGACTCTCGGCAGGGAGACTCGGACCAATTTTTCATACATTTAGTGTGACTCTGGCCTTATGTGTATTATTACTGACCCCTGTGAGCCCATTAGCCTGGGAAAAAAATTGTTGTTTTTATTACACTACTTTTTCACTTTTAAATTATGTTAAAGGTGTTGTCCGATACTAGAACAAGATGTCAGCTTTCTTTGAATCGAGTGTCACACATAAAAAAGGTGAGAATAAAGTCAGGGAGAGTTGTATTGGAAGGTGATCTTCCTGCCAGATTTCCTTTTGGCCATAGGGGTAATGTTCAGAAATGCATGTTATATAGCATACGGTATAAACATCAGAAACGTATTAATATAGTCCTTTCTGTAGTTCTGTACCATTTCCATATTGCTGAAGCTAGGTCTGCTGATCGGTCAGTTTTCAATGATTAAATGGCTGCTGATAGAGGGACACGTGAACATACACTGAATAACATGTATAGCCAAGTGCTCCTCCATCAGCAGCAATCATAGGAACAGGACAAAAGACTGGCTTGTCAAGCGTATGAGTGGTTTCAGTAATAAGAAAATGGCACAGATTTGCAGGAATGATTATGTTATAGAAGAGGGCCCCGGTGCGAAAACAATAATGGGGTCCATTGCAGCCCAAAAGCTCATCATAATGCACAATTCCACCAGCTTTGGAGCTGGTAGTGGCCTCTGTACCTATAGGGCCTCTGTGTGGCTGCACAGGTTGCACCAATAATATGTCTGTCCCTGGGCCTGTTCACATTACATTTGGACCACATGTTCATAATTGAATTAAGGGTTCTATCTAAACCCCCAAAAATGAGATTTGGATGTGACCCCGCCAGAGCCATTCATTAAAATAAGGCAGATGGAATCAGCATTTTTTCAGACAGGGAGTAACAGATTGCATCAATAAAGGTGTGGATGACATTATCTTTCAGCGAGCAATATGGCCATATGCACAGTTTGGGGGGTGGATCGTTCTGATAGATTCCCTTTAAATCATACAACATTGCTTGTTACTTCATTATCTGCAAAGTGATTACACTGAAGATTTGCAATGTGGGAATCATCACTTCACCAAGGTCCGTACAGTAATCTGTAAACCTAATTGTCACAGTACAATGAATGTTAATAACAAGCCTGGAGACAAGCTTCCCATCTGGTTCCTAAGACAATACCAAGAATTGTGAGTGCTGCTCTGAGGTATACAGGTCCTTCTCAAAAAATTAGCATATAGTGTTAAATTTCATTATTTACCATAATGTAATGATTACAATTAAACTTTCATATATTATAGATTCATTATCCACCAACTGAAATTTGTCACGTCTTTTATTGTTTTAATACTGATGATTTTGGCATACAACTCCTGATAACCCAAAAATCCTGTCTCAATAAATTAGCATATTTCACCCATCCAATCAAAAAAGTGTTTTTTAATAACAAACAAAAAAACCATCAAATAATAATGTTCAGTTATGCACTCAATACTTGGTCGAGAATCCTTTGGCAGAAATGACTGCTTCAATGCGGCGTGGCATGGAGGCAATCAGCCTGTGACACTGCTGAGATGTTATGGAGGCCCAGGATGCTTCAATAGCGGCCTTAAGCTCATCCAGAGTGTTGGGTCTTGCATCTCTCAACTTTCTCTTCACAATATCCCACAGATTCTCTATGGGGTTCAGGTCAGGAGAGTTGGCAGGCCAATTGAGCACAGTAATACCATGGTCAGTAAACCATTTACCAGTGGTTTTGGCACTGTGAGCAGGTGCCAGGTCGTGCTGAAAAATGAAATCTTCATCTCCATAAAGCATTTCAGCCGATGGAAGCATGAAGTGCTCCAAAATCTCCTGATAGCTAGCTGCATTGACCCTGCCCTTGATGAAACACAGTGGACCAACACCAGCAGCTGACATGGCACCCCACACCATCACTGACTGTGGGTACTTGACACTGGACTTCAGGCATTTTGGCATTTCCTTCTCCCAAGTCTTCCTCCAGACTCTGGCACCTTGATTTCCGAATGACATGCAAAATTTGCTTTCATCAGAAAAAAGTACTTGGGACCACTTAGCAACAGTCCAGTGCTGCTTCTCTGTAGCCCATTTCGGCACCTGTAGCCCATTTCCTGCACACGCCTGTGCACGGTGGCTCTGGATGTTTCCACACCAGACTCAGTCCACTGCTTCCTCAGGTTCCCCAAGGTCTGGAATCGGTCCTTCTCCACAATCTTCCTCAGGGTCCGGTCTCCTCTTCTCGTTGTACAGCGTTTTCTGCCACATTGTTTCCTTCCAACAGACTTACCATTGAGGTGCCTTGATACAGCACTCTGGGAACAGCCTATTTGTTGAGAAATTTCTTTCTGGGTCTTACCCTCTTGCTTGAGGGTGTCAATGATGGCCTTCTTGACATCTGTCAGGTCGCTAGTCTTACCCATGATGGGGGTTTTGAGTAATGAACCAGGCAGGGAGTTTATAAAAGCCTCAGGTATCTTTTGCATGTGTTTAGAGTTAATTAGTTGATTCAGAAGATTAGGGTAATAGGTCATTTAGAGAACCTTTTCTTGATATGCTAATTTATTGAGACAGATTTTTTGGGTTATCAGGAGTTGTATGCCAAAATCATCAGTATTAAAACAATAAAAGACGTGACAAATTTCAGTTGGTGGATAATGAATCTATAATATATGAAAGTTTAATTGTAATCATTACATTATGGTAAATAATGAAATTTAACACTATATGCTAATTTTTTGAGAAGGACCTGTAAATGCAAGCTGTAATTCAGCATCAGTGCATATATGTAGTGCAATGTGTTTCCAAAGGTGCTGCACCCTTTACATGGATTATATGGTTCTTATACTCATTCTAAAAAGTGAGTGGCACTCACCACATATGCCACTGGATTTGCGCAGCGGAGCGAATCCTCTATCTCTTAAGCTTTTCCCTCTTGATTGTACCAGAAAACACTATTACTGCATGCTGCATTATTTCTTCTGCTTCTATGTGATTCATTTTTGCAGCATTTTTTATGTCATTTAAGTTTCACTACATACAGCGCAGTGTGGGGGTAGAAGGGGCTGAATGCATTGTACTTCAGTGTATGTTTAGTATTATTTGTTTTTCAAATTGCAGCGTGCTTTAATATAAGATAAAATATATATACGCTTTATGTAAGATAAAAAAAACAATTTTTCAAAATGTCACAAAAGAAAAATGGTAAAAAAAATAAAAAATAAAAATAAAGTAAAATAAAGCATAAAGAACCAGAAAAAAAAACTGTGTGCAAAGAAGCTATACAGAACCACAATAAGGTCTATTATTTTATTTGTGGGACTGTTGCACCTCCTAGAGGATATAGCCGGCAGTACAGAGCAATTTTTTCTCCACCGTAACCTCAAACCTCTATTCCCAGGTGGGCTTAGTCTGGCCTGAGGCTCCATACTGCTGTCAGGATGATTTGCTCCTTGGTTCACTACGTTGGGTTTATCCACAACTTGCCAAATTCCCAAACCAAATTAAGATGCTGCTTGGTTTGATCAACTACTTTCAATTTAATGTCTAATTTGTCTTTTGTGAGATTTTGTCATTTTAATTACAACAGGTCAAGACATATAGCTGGAAAGTCATCCATTATTCTAGTATTGTAATCACTGCCAATAATGGAAGCATAAAACATTATATCTGCAATAAATAAATCTATATCAAACTCATTGAAGAGTATTTATCACATTTCACTCCAAGTTTTATTGTATATTAACATAGTAACATAGTTAGTAAGGCCGAAAAAAGACATTTGTCCATCCAGTTCAGCCTATATTCCATCATAATAAATCCCCAGATCTACGTCCTTCTACAGAACCTAATAATTGTATGATACAATATTGTTCTGCTCCAGGAAGACATCCAGGCCTCTCTTGAACCCCTCGACTGAGTTCGCCATCACCACCTCCTCAGGCAAGCAATTCCAGATTCTCACTGCCCTAACAGTAAAGAATCCTCTTCTATGTTGGTGGAAAAACCTTACATAGGTGTCCAATTAGGCTGTGAAGCTCAGGTCAGAAGACCCGCAGATAGTCCGTGTATCATGGTCTGTACTCGGACTGTGACACACAGTATAAGGCCGGGGTCACACTTGTGTGTGCATTGTGGGAAACTCGCATCAATACCCGGCACTGCCGCCGGCACTCGGGACCGGGGCATTCGGCTGTATAGAAATACATGCAGCTGAACGCTCCGGGCCCGAGTGCCGGCAGCAGTGACGGGTATTGATGCGAGTTTCTCGCAATGCACACGCAAGTGTGACCCCGGCCTAAGGGTGAGCCACAACCCAGAGATTCACAATGGAATTGGAAAACCTCACTCAAGAACACAGAAAAGGTCAAAATGAATGAAAGTCAATGGGAGGCGGAGGCTTGGGAAGTGCTTAGACGCTCCCAGAGCACGTAAGCCTCGTTTGCATATGATTTATAGTAGCAATTTTTCAGTCAGCAACCAACATATTGCATAAGTAAAGGTATGGATGACATCATCTTTCAGAGAGCAACATGAGCATAACAGTTCGGAAGGATGGATCATGTTGACAGATTCCTTTTAAGCAATGTTGTGAATTCCCCTAGAACAATGTGAGGAACAGATTAAGTTTTACAGAAACCAAATACTTCAAGTTATTGCTGGTAGAGATTGTTCTACAAGCTGTTGGTTCATGGGGTGTACTTATTTTTTCACACACTGTTTCTGCATTTTGGCCTAGTTTTTGGTAAATAATGAAAACAAGTGTGATTTGTCATGTTCTTCTCAGGTTATATTTACCTAATTTGAGGACATTCAAAAGGACCAGATTTTTTTTATTACATCCTGACACATAAAACCATACGGGATGTACTTGGTTTTGCTCATGACTGTTACATAGGTTGAAAAAAGACCTAGGTCCGTCAATTTCAACCTTTCTCCATCAATTCTACATTTTGTCACTAATTTAACTATGCACAACAATGTTATTTAAAACATATTAGAGGGGGTTTCCAGTTTGTTACATTGCTAATTGAAATTAAATGTAATGTCTGTCAGATTCAAAACACCGCCCACCTACTTATCATTGTGCAATAATGATTGTCTCAAGCATTGGCCATAGCACGTTAGATGCAGCAGGGGTTGTCCACTACTAAGTCACACACCTTCTTGAACTAAATGTTGGGCCCCGATAAATTAAAAAAGCCTATATTCACCTGTCATTCCTGTGGTGTTGGCAATCGCTCTCCCCGGGGATCTCGTGCGGTGATGTGATACATGACCCCGGCACCCAATCAGAACTGGCGTCACTGGCGTCGCCTACGTATGGATTGAACATGAAGAGGAAGCGAGGGATCGGCTGCAATCTGATAGACTCTGATTATATGGCCCTAATATACATTTATAACTGATGTTATAATCCATAAAACTTATCCTTTTAGTAGAAATTGATTAAAAACTAGGGATATACACACAATATATAGATGCTAACAATACATTTGTAGAGAAACAAAATAATATGATAACACTGGGGTCAAGAAACAGGGAGGTGATTGTGGACTAAAATCACAATATTTGACTTCCCTTCCTAACCGCGGAGGTTGTCATCCTAATATGATACGATATGGTGCCACCACTATCCCTATATGACCCTGCTACTATTGTGTCACCCAGGAACAAAACATGGACAAGTAAGGAAAAGTGTTGGACATCAATATTAATTCAGACCCCCTATAGCAGGGATGCCAATCTCGAATACACAGAGGAATAAAATTAAAATCTTGGAAAAAGTTGAGGGCCAACCTTGATATTTGTTAAGGAAATACCTCAATTGTAGACATTTTTTTTATCAAATATAACAATGAATATAGAATAGAATGGCTAGCTTCTCAAAGGTTATATGCTCAACATAAAGACACCAAATCTAAACGTAAATTATTCTTCACTTGTCATTCCTATTTTGAATTGGGAAATCAAGCTAGTAAATTTTTGGCCTTTCTGGTGCGCCAATATAATAAATCTAATACAATACTACAGATTCGTGCACCAGATGGCGCATTGGTAACCTCGACTGAAGAAATACTTAATTGTTTTTGTGACTACTATAAATCGTTAGTTAAGTCTAAGAGCGATTTTAGTATTTTAGAACGCCTAGATTATTTATCAGATATAACGTTCCCCGCATTGAGCCCTGCCCAGCGGACCTCTCTGGATGCTGAATTTACCTTGGGGGAGATAGAGTATGCTATGGCGGACATGGCCTCTGGGAAGGCTCCTGGGCCAGATGGGTTTCCCATTGAGTTATATAGGAAATACCGGGACATATTTGCACCACTTCTATTGAAGGTGTTTCGAGGGTTTGGGGAGGGAGGAGCTATGCCCGAAACCTTTTATGAGGCAAATATTATTGTGCTTAGGAAGGAGGTGAAGGACCCTTTGGACTGTGGATCTTATCGCCCCATATCATTGGTAAATGTAGACTACAAACTCTTTACTAAAGTATTGGCCATCAGATTGAATTGGGTTATACTGGACCTTATACATCCAGACCAAACTGGCTTTATGCCCGCTAAGAGTACTTCTATTAACCCCTTCACCCCGAAGCCTGGTTTCACCTAAGTGACAGGGCCAATTTTTACAATTCTGACCACTGTCACTTTATGAGGTCATAACTCTGAAACGCTTCAACGGATCCTGGTGATTCTGAGACTGTTTTCTCGTGACATATTGTACTTTATGATAGTGGTAAAACTTCTTCAATATGACTTGCATTTATTTGTGAAAAAAATGAAAATTTGGCGAAAATTGTGAAAATTTAGCAATTTTCGAACTTTTAGTTTTTATGCCCTTAAATTAGAGAGTTAAATCACATAATATAGTTAATAAACAACATTTCCCACATGTCTGCTTTACATCAGCACAATTTTGGAAACATAATTTTTTTTGTTAGGGAGTTATAAGGGTTAAAAGTTGACCAGCGATTTCTGATTTTTACAACAAAATTTGCAAAACCATATTTTTTAGGGACCGCCTCACACTTGAAGTGACTTTGAGGGGTCTATATGACAGAAAATGCCCAAAAGTGACACCATTCTAAAAACTGCACCCCTCAGGGTACTCAAAACCACATTCAAAAAGTTTATTAACCCTTCAGGTGATTCACAGGAATTTTTGGAATGTTTAAAAAAAATTGAACATTTAACTTTTTTTCACAAAATTTTTACTTCAGATCCAATTTGTTTTATTTTAACAAGGGTAACAGGAGAAATTGGACCACAAAAGTCGTTGTACAACAATTTGTCCTCAGTACGCCGATACCCCATATGTTGAGGTAAACCATTGTTTGGGCACATGACAGAGCTCGGAAGGGAAGGAGCGCTATTTGACTTTTCAATGCAAAATTTGCTGGAATTGAGATCGGACACCATGTCGCGTTTGGAGAGCCCCTGATGTGCCTAAACAGTGGAAACCCCCCACAAGTGACACCATTTTGGAAAGTAGACCCCCTAAGGAACTAATCTAGATGTGTGGTGAGCACTTTGAACCACCAAGTGCTTCACAGAAGTTTATAATGCAGAGCCGTAAAAGGAAATCATATTTTTTTTCACAAAAAATGATCTTTTCGCCCCCAAATTTTTATTTTTCCAAGGCTAACAGGACAAATTGGACCGCAAAAGTTGTTGTGCAATTTGTCCTGAATACGCCGATACCCCGTGTGTGGGGGTAATCAACTGTTTGGGCACATGGCAGAGCTCGGAAGGGAAGGAGCGCCGTTTGACTTTTCAATGCAAAATTTGCTGGAATTGAGATCGGAACCCATGTCGCGTTTGGAGAGCTCCTGATGTGCCTAAACAGTGGAAACCCCCCACAAGAGACCCCATATTGGAAACTAGACCCCCCCCAAGGAACTTATCTAGATGTGTTGTGAGAACTTTGAACCCCCTAGTGTTTCACTACAGTTTATAACGCAGAGCCATGAAAATAAAAAATCTTTTTTTTCCCACAAAAATTATATTTTAGCCCCCGGTTTTGTATTTTCCCAAGGGTAACAGGGGAAATTGGACCCCAAAATTTGTTTACCAATTTGTCCTGAGTACGCTGATACTCCATATGTTGGGGTAAACCCCTGTTTGGGTGCACGGGAGAGATCGGAAGGGAAGGAGCACTGTATTAGTTTTTCAACGCAGAATTGGCTGGAATTGAGATCGGAACCCATGTCGCGTTTGGAGAGCTCCTGATGTGCCTAAACAGTGGAAACCCCCCACAAGAGACCCCATATTGGAAACTAGACCCCCCCAAGGAACTTATCTAGATGTGTTGTGAGAACTTTGAACCCCCTAGTGTTTCACTACAGTTTATAACGCAGAGCTGTGAAAATAAAAAATGTATTTTTTTTCCACGAAAATGATATTTTAGCCTCAAAATTTTTATTCTCCCAAGGGTAACAGGACAAATTGGACCCCAAAAGTTGTTGTCCAATTTGTCCTGAGTACGCTGATACCCAATATGTTGGGGGGAACCACTGTTTGGGCACATGGCAGAGCTCGGAAGGGAAGGAGCGCCGTTTGGAATGCAGACTTAGATGGATTGGTCAGCAGGCGTCACGTTGCATTTGCAGAGTCCCTGATGTACCTAAACAGTAGAAACCCCTCACAAGTGACCCTATATTGGAAACTAGACCCCCCCCCCAAGGAACTTATCTAGATGTGTTGTGAGAAATTTGAACCCCCAGGTGTTTCACTACAGTTTATAACGCAGAGCCATGAAAATAAAAAATCTTTTTTTTCCCACAAAAATTATATTTTAGCCCCCGGTTTTGTATTTTCCCAAGGGTAACAGGGGAAATTGGACCCCAAAATTTGTTTACCAATTTGTCCTGAGTACGCTGATACTCCATATGTTGGTGTAAACCCCTGTTTGGGTGCACGGGAGAGATCGGAAGGGAAGAAGCACTGTATTAGTTTTTCAACGCAGAATTGGCTGGAATTGAGATCGGACGCCATGTCGCGTTTGGAGAGCCCCTCATGTGCCTAAACAGTGGAAACCCCCCAAGTCTAACTGAAACACTAACCCAAACACACCCCTAACCCTAATCCCAACCATAACCCTAACCACACCCCTAACCCTAATCCCAACCCTAATCCCAACCGTAAATGTAATCCAAACCCTAACTTTAGCCCCAACCCTAACTTTAGCCCCAACCCTAACTTTAGACACAACCCCAACCATAACTTTAGCCCCAACCCTAGCCCTAACCCCAACCCTAGCCCTAACCCTAGCCCTAACCCCAACCCTAACACTAACCCTAGCCCTAACCCAAACCCTAAACCTAGCCCTAACCCTAACCCCAACCCTAGCCCTAACCCTAATGGGAAAATGGAAATACATTTTTTAAAATGTTATTATTTTTCCCTAACTAGGGGTGATGAAGGGGGGTTTGATTTACTTTTATATCATTTTTTGGCGGATATTTATGATTGGCAGCCGTCACACACTAGTAACATAACATAGTAACATAGTAACATAGTTAGTAAGGCCGAAAAAAGACATTTGTCCATCCAGTTCAGCCTATATTCCATCATAATAAATCCCCAGATCTACGTCCTTCTACAGAACCTAATAAATGTATGATACAATATTGTTCTGCTCCAGGAAGACATCCAGGCCTCTCTTGAACCCCTCGACTGAGTTCGCCATCACCACCTCCTCAGGCAAGCAATTCCAGATTCTCACTGCCCTAACAGTAAAGAATCCTCTTCTATGTTGGTGGAAAAACTTCTCTCCTCCAGACGCAAAGAATGCCCCCTTGTGCCCGTCACCTTCCTTGGTATAAACAGATCCTCAGCGAGATATTTGTATTGTCCCCTTATATACTTATACATGGTTATTAGATCGCCCCTCAGTCGTCTTTTTTCTAGACTAAATAATCCTAATTTCGCTAATCTATCTGGGTATTGTAGTTCTCCCATCCCCTTTATTAATTTTGTTGCCCTCCTTTGTACTCTCTCTAGTTCCATTATATCCTTCCTGAGCACCGGTGCCCAAAACTGGACACAGTACTCCATGTGCGGTCTAACTAGGGATTTGTACAGAGGCAGTATAATGCTCTCATCATGTGTATCCAGACCTCTTTTAATGCACCCCATGATCCTGTTTGCCTTGGCAGCTGCTGCCTGGCACTGGCTGCTCCAGGTAAGTTTATCATTAACTAGGATCCCCAAGTCCTTCTCCCTGTCAGATTTACCCAGTGGTTTCCCGTTCAGTGTGTAATGGTGATATTGATTCCCTCTTCCCATGTGTATAACCTTACATTTATCATTGTTAAACCTCATCTGCCACCTTTCAGCCCAAGTTTCCAACTTATCCAGATCCATCTGTAGCAGAATACTATCTTCTCTTGTATTAACTGCTTTACATAGTTTTGTATCATCTGCAAATATCGATATTTTACTGTGTAAACCTTCTACCAGATCATTAATGAATATGTTGAAGAGAACAGGTCCCAATACTGACCCCTGCGGTACCCCACTGGTCACAGCGACCCAGTTAGAGACTATACCATTTATAACCACCCTCTGCTTTCTATCACTAAGCCAGTTACTAACCCATTTACACACATTTTCCCCCAGACCAAGCATTCTCATTTTGTGTACCAACCTCTTGTGCGGCACGGTATCAAACGCTTTGGAAAAATCGAGATATACCACGTCCAATGACTCACCGTGGTCCAGTCTATAGCTTACCTCTTCATAAAAACTGATTAGATTGGTTTGACAGGAGCGATTTCTCATAAACCCATGCTGATATGGAGTTAAACAGTTATTCTCATTGAGATAATCCAGAATAACATCCCTCAGAAACCCTTCAAATATTTTACCAACAATAGAGGTTAGACTTACTGGCCTATAATTTCCAGGTTCACTTTTAGAGCCCTTTTTGAATATTGGCACCACATTTGCTATGCGCCAGTCCTGCGGAACAGACCCTGTCGCTATAGAGTCACTAAAAATAAGAAATAATGGTTTATCTATTACATTAGTTAGTTCTCTTAGTACTCGTGGGTGTATGCCATCCCACTAAAAGACACTTTTTATTGCAAAAAATAGTTTTTGCAACACCACATTTTGAGAGCTATAATTTATCCATATTTTGGCCAACAAAGTCAAGTGAGGTCTTGTTTTTTGCAGGACGAGTTGACGTTTTCATTAGTACCATTTTCGGGCACATGACATTTTTTGATTGCTTTTATTCCGATTTTTGGGAGGCAGAATGAACAAAAACCAGCAATTCCTGAATTTCTTTTAGGGGGGGCGTTTATAGCGTTCCACGTGTAGTAAAATTGATAAAGCAGCTTTATTCTGCAGGTCAGTACGATTACAGCGATACCTCATTTATATAATTTTTTTAAAAGTTTTGGCGCTTTTCCACAATAAAAACTATTTTATATAAAAAATAATTGTTTTTGCATCGCTTTATTCTGAGAGCTATAACTTTTTTATTTTTCTGCTGATGACGCTGTATGGTAGCTTTTTTTTTGCGGGACAAGATGACGGTACCATGTTCATTTATATCCGGTTTTTTGATCGCGTGTTATTCCACTTTTTGTTCGCCAGTATGATGATAAAGCGTTGTTTTTTGCCTCGTTTTTTATTTATTTTTTTGCGGTGTTCACTAAAGGGGTTAACTAGTGGGATAGTTTTTTAGAGCAGGTCGTTACAGACGCGGTGATACCAAATATGTGTACTTTTATTGTTTTTTTTATTTACATAAATAAATGGATTTATTGGGAATTTTTTTTTATCATTATTTGGGGATTTATTTTTTTAATATACATTCTATTTTTTTTTTTTTTACCTTTCTAGCATTGTCCCATGGTGGGACATCACTATATTTCATTAGATCGCTGATCTGACACTTTGCATAGCACTGTGTCAGATCAGCGATCTGACAGGCAGTGCAGGAGGCTTTCCGGCGCCTGCTCTGACCCGGAAGTAGTCCCGCGGCCATCTTGGATCCGGGGACTCCTTCCGGATCACCGGAACAATGCTATCGCATCACGTTGCTCCGGTGGGAGAGCGCAGGGAGCCCCCGTCCCTGCGCGATCCCCCTCTATGCCGCTGTCACTAGTGACAGCAGCATTAGAGGGGTTAATTGCCCGCGATTGGCGCTAGCACCGATCGTGGGCATTGCTGTCATATACAGCTGACACCCGCACCCGATCACCGCGGCGCTCAGCACAAGACCGCGGTGATCAGTGCGCTGTACTAGTACTGCGGCTGGCACAATTGCAGTTGCCGCAGCGTCGTACTAGTACGGTGCATGGCACGAAGGGGTTAATATTAGACGAGTTCAGTCGATAATCCAATATAGTTCTTTGGTGCCGGACAATAGTTGGGCATTGGCGTCGCTGGATGCGGCCAAGGCCTTTGATTCTCATGAGTGGCCCTTTTTGTCTGCGTGTTTGCAAAGGTATCGTTTTGATGATACATTTATAAAGTGGGTTGATATACTATACATGAAACCTAAAGCTCGTATAATTGTAAATAATTCCATTTCCGAGTCCTTTTCATTATAAAGGGGGACCGGTCAGGGGCTCCCCTTTTCCCCGACTCTTTTCGCTCTTGCGATAGAGTCGTTTGCAATACACATAACTTCCCCTAATATTAGAGGTATTGATATAGCAGGCCGTGTGGACACCATTGGTCTATATGCTGATGACATGGTGATATTTATGGACAGGGCAGAGGAAACATTATCACAGGTAATTGCCACTATAGACAAATTTAGTAAATACTCGGGCCTATATATAAACTGGTGAATCCGACCTACAACTTAATGTTTACCCACTGCTAGACTTCATCAAATCTAAATTTACAATTTGGAGTAAACTCCCACTGTCCGTTGCCGGTCGTATTAATCTAATTAAAATGATATTGCTCCCTAAGCTCAGCTATTGCCTTCAAGAGACTGAGAAAATCATCTTTATGCCAAGGTAGAGAAGCATCTCTTTGAATGTCATGATCTGTTACTCTTCAGATAAAACATCTCTTCTACTGGTGTACATATGGATCTAGAAAAGGTTTCGCTATTATGGATTGGCCACAAATTGTTGGTCTCAAAGCCCTCCAAATATCCTTCAGTTTTGCAAATTATTAAAGCCAGTTCATTAAAAACTAAGCTGAGTTGGTTGTCACTTTTGTGGTCTTAACTCAGAAGGGATGTAATTCTCGAAACTAGCTGGATTCCGCTGTTCCTTGAAGTGGATGCCTCTGCTACTGGTGTAGGAGCAGTTCTCTCACAAAATTTCTCTTGATAAAGAAATCATCCCTATGTATTCTTCTCCAAGAAATACTTTCCAGCTGAAGAGAATTATTGCATTGGTGATCGTCAACTCTTAGGCTAGGTATCCACGGTCAGGAACCGGCAGCACTTTGGACACAGCACATGTCCGCTCCGTCCAAAGCGCTGCCGGCTTTTGTACGCGAGGTGATTCCGCATGTATTCACTAAACCGTGCGGAATCATCGCGTCCTATACATTGGACGGTGAAACTTATCTTGCGGAGACTGAGCGTCTCCGCAAGATAAATAGACATGCTGTGGTCTGGAAAGACGTGCCACATGTCCGTCTACGCAGGGAAGCCAGTGGTGTCTGTGCAAGCATAGTGGAAATTTAATTACATGAAATCCCATCCACTATGCTGTAACATCTGGCTGCTGCGGGTTGGACGCTGCGGCTGTACGCAACGTCCAACCCGCAGCATTTGCTGACCGTAGAAACATACCCTTAGCCATAAAATTAGCTCTTGAGGAATCAGGACATATTTTTGAAGTAGCCAAGATCCCAGTGATCATCTATACTGACCAAAAATATCTGGAGTATCTTCTGTCAACCCACGGGCTGAATCTCTGCCAAGCACAACGGTCACTCTTCTTCTCATGTGTTGACTTCATCCTGATATACCGCCCAACCAATAAAAAACACAAGGCTGACCTATTCAGGTCCTTTGAGCCATGTGATACCTCTAAAGATGTGCCCTAACATGTAATTGAAGCTAAGTGTGTCCTTGCTACCATCTCATCTTCTATTTCTCTACCTAACAGACATTCTCTGCAGTAAAGTTTTATTTGGGGCCACTCTATTCTCCAGTCATCCTGGAAGTGAACTGTTGAACTCTTTTTTTCAATTGTACTGTCAAAAAATGTGTATGCTTATGAACAAGTGCATTTTTGGGGTTTTTTCGTTTATGAGGTTTCAAGAGCTGTAAAAATATTTCTACCTAATTTTTTGTATCATTTTCTATTCTTTTTTTTTGTTGTTGCCAATATTGGGTAAAAATATAAAGACTAAAAGGAAATGTTTGTCTATTTTTCAGATTATCTTAAAAAAGCTTATGACCACAAGAGAGCCACAAAATAAATTGTAAATTGTGTTCCCTTTGGGGGGCTTGGTTATGCAGCAGAAGAGAGACGCCGCGTCTTGAGAGAGCTCCTGGAATCCTGATCTTATTCTGCACTTAAGACCCCCTTTCAGCAAGGTATACTTATCAGCATCGGGACCCCCTGGACTCCGGGAGGTTCCTGGCTCCTGCGGAAGGGTGCTGTGAGGCTCTGGTGCGCCGGGAGCTGAAGGGACCTGGGCGGATGGCAGGATCTGTGTGAGGTGGCGGACATTTTCTAAAGTGCGCGCTCTGACAGGAAGAGACACGGCACCAACTTTCACCAGCATCGGGGCCCCCAGGACTCCGGAAGTTCTCGGAACCTACGGGAAGGTGCTGTGAGACTTTGGTACGCCGGGAGCAGAAGGGACCCAGGCGGACGGCGAGGCCTGTGTGAGGCAGCGGCAATTTTCTAAAGAACGCGCTCTGACAGGAGGAGACGCAACGCCAATCTTCATCACTGCAGCACTGCTCGGGAGGTAAACACACATCCTGGGGATATTAGCGAGATGTGCGGTGTGTGCTATGGAAAATTGGGCCCCGCGCTTCCCTATTAATAAGACGCTTGACTTGTCGGTGCCAATACTTTGGGGGCCCCTGGATTTCCCCCCTGCTGCTGTTACTACAGACGCTGTGGATCCTTCCTGCTGCACAGAACTCTAGTAAGGACCCAGAGCCTGTTCTTATAATATTTATAACATCTATAATTGTAAGCAACCAGTCTACTTAGAGTTGTTTCAAAACACAAGTACATTACAGTAGCCATGCTGTGTCTGTGACTGGGAGTGAGGAACCCACTATGTAAAATATAACTTCAGTCATCCTGCTATGCCATATTGTTGTCAGCCATGCATCGTCCCAAGGGATCAGGAGCCACTGACAAATTAAAAGAGTTTGCCAGAACTGATCCCTCTGATGGTGGAAACAAAAGTGTCCCATATAGAAGATACCATTACACCTATGGAGGCTAAGTTGACAAAAGTGGCTGGCTCTATAAACGCCTGGAAGCAAAAAGCAGACGATCTAGAGAATAGACTAAGTCGGAATAATATCCGAATCATTGGTCTGCCAGAGGGCTCAGATGGACAGCATCCTGAGCAATTTTTAGAAGGCTGGCTTAAGGCTTCTCTGGGGGATGAATTCTCTCCAATGTTCTCTGTGGAAAGAGCTCATAGAGTCCCTACAAAACCCCTTCCTCCGGGAGCTCTGCCTAGACCTTTCCTGGCACGTCTCATCAACGGTAAGGATAGAGATGCTATTCTACGTTTGGCACGGCAAAAAAGCCCCATTAAGTTCAACAATGCTACAATCTTGATTTTTCCGGATTTTTCTATGGAACTCCAGAAACAGCGGGCACGGTTCATGAAAATCAAGAAACAACTTAGAGACAAGAACGTTATATATTTATTGATTTATCCAGCTCAACTCCGAATTGTCCACGAAGGTTCTTCCATATTCTTTACAGATCCAGCAGAAACAGCTGAATGGCTACGGTCCCATAAGGTGTCTAGTGCAAAGGAATCCTAATATGTTTCACAGTCAAGCAGAATTCTTCTAACAATGACATAAACGGAGCTCTTTCTATCGGCGTCCAGTTTACCAACAATACCGGACGCTGAATTCAGTGAGGGTATCCCTTGTCTACTTGATGATGGGAGCACAGGTCTTTGCTCCTATACTGTTTGGTTCTTGCTCTGTTTTATCTTTTACATTGGTTTTATTTGTTGTTTATGTATAAGTTGCCGCCAACAGCATTTTCATTTTCTGTGTGATGTTTCTGAACTTTATCTGAGCAATAATGTATATCATATTAGGATGAGTAAGTATGGGGTCTGAAATAGTATGCATGACCTGGAATGTGAGGGGTATTAAATCTCCCAGAAGAAAATTAAGGTATTTTCGCAGATCAGACGCTATCATCCTCACATTGTGGCTTTGGTGGAGACGCACCTGACCAGGGATACAGCCTGGTGAGTACAGGAACCATGGGTACAATGGTTCATCCACGCGTTCCATACTAGTTATTCAAGAGGGGTTTCATTACTGATGCATAGAGATGTTAGGTGGGAGGCCAGGGAGGCCCGGAGGGATTAATGCACTGATTAACTCTAGAGAATATGTTATACTGTGTGTTTATAACCCTCCCCCGGCTACTACATCAATTCTTCGGATGGCAATGAGCTTTGCTTTAAATTATCTAGCTGCAAATGTCATCTGCATGGGAGACTTTAATTTAGTCATGGATAACCATCTTGATAGACTGAGACTGGATGATGAGGTGTCTGAGGAAACCCCCTCTCTGGTTCCGTCCCAGCTGGTATTATTCATGGAGGGTAGTAGATGGTTAGATTTGTGGAGGGTGTGTCACCCTGAGATGAAAAGATACACTTGTCATTCATTTACTAGGCGCTCTCTGTCCCTCATAGATTATATACAGTGGGGCAAAAAAGTATTTAGTCAGTCAGCAATAGTGCAAGTTCCACCACTTAAAAAGATGAGAGGCGTCTGTAATTTACATCATAGGTAGACTTAAACTATGGGAGACAAACTGAGAAAAAAAAAATCCAGAAAATCACATTGTCTGTTTTTTTAACATTTTATTTGCATATTATGGTGGAAAATAAGTATTTGGTCAGAAACCAAGTTTCATCTCAATACTTTGTAATATATCCTTTGTTGGCAATGACAGAGCTCAAACGTTTTCTGTAAGTCGTCACAAGGTTGCCACACACTGTTGTTGGTATGATGGCCCATTCCTCCATGCAGATCTCCTCTAGAGCAGTGATGTTTTTGGCTTTTCGCTTGGCAACACGGACTTTCAACTCCCTCCAAAGGTTTTCTATTGGGTTGAGATCTGGAGACTGGCTAGGCCACTCCAGGACCTTGAAATGCTTCTTACGAAGCCACTCCTTCGTTGCCCTGGCGGTGTGCTTTGGATCATTGTCATGTTGAAAGACCCAGCCACGTTTCATCTTCAATGCCCTTGCTGATGGAAGGAGGTTTGCACTCAAAATCTCACGATACATGGCCCCATTCATTCTTTCATGTACCCGGATCAGTCGTCCTGGCCCCTTTGCAGAGAAACAGCCCCAAAGCATGATGTTTCCGCCACCATGCTTTACAGTAGGTATGGTGTTTGATGGATGCAACTCAGTATTCTTTTTCCTCCAAACACGACAAGTTGTGTTTCTACCAAACAGTTCCAGTTTGGTTTCATCAGACCATAGGACATTCTCCCAAAACTCCTCTGGATCATCCAAATGCTCTCTAGCAAACTTCAGACGGGCCCGGACATGTACTGGCTTAAGCAGGGGGACACTGCAGGATCTGAGTCTATGGTGGCGTAGTGTGTTACTTATGGTAGGCCTTGTTACATTGGTCCCAGCTCTCTGCAGTTCATTCACTAGGTCCCCCCGCGTGGTTCTGGGATTTTTGCTCACCGTTCTTGTGATCATTCTGACCCCACGGGGTGGGATTTTGCGTGGAGCCCCAGATCGAGGGAGATTATCAGTGGTCTTGTATGTCTTCCATTTTCTAATTATTGCTCCCACTGTTGATTTCTTCACTCCAAGCTGGTTGGCTATTGCAGATTCAGTCTTCCTAGCCTGGTGCAGGGCTACAATTTTGTTTCTGGTGTCCTTTGACAGCTCTTTGGTCTTCACCATAGTGGAGTTTGGTGTTAGACTGTTTGAGGGTGTGCACATGTGTCTTTTTATACTGATAACAAGTTTAAACAGGTGCCATTACTACAGGTAATGAGTGGAGGAAAGAGGAGACTCTTAAAGAAGAAGTTACAGGTCTGTGAGAGCCAGAAATCTTGATTGTTTGTTTCTGACCAAATACTTATTTATCACCATAATATGCAAATAAAATGTTAAAAAAACAGACAATGATTTTCTGGATTTTTTTTTCTCAGTTTGTCTCCCATAGTTGAGGTCTACCTATGATGTAAATTACAGACGCCTCTCATCTTTTTAAGTGGTGGAACTTGCACTATTGCTGACTGACTAAATACTTTTTTGCCCCACTGTATCTGGATCCGGCGGTTTGGCGGTGTTGGTGGATAGCATAGAACATGGCAATAGGGGGATCTCAGACCACAGCCCGGTTATACTTAAACTTAAATATGGGCAACCAAATAATGGTATGGTCTGGAAGCTAAACCCTTTCTGGCTGAAATTAATAGACTCTAATGAGAGAACAATCGATAAGCTGAATTGCTTCATTTCGTCCCACCCAGAACCTCAGAATGTCAATTTATTCTGTGATACCCTTAAAGCATATTTAAGGGGATGACTATCCTCTACGATTTCTTATATTAAAAGGGAAACCTCGAGGGAGGATTATGAGATGGAGCGACGATTGAAAGACTCAGAGGCTGCATACATATCTAATCAGACTAATGGCAATAGAATCGAGTGGCTAGCTTCTCAAATGTTATATACCCAGCATATAGACACTAAATCTAAACGTAAATTATTCTTCACTCGTCAATCCTATTTTGAATTAGGAAACCAAGCTAGTAAATTTTTGGCCTTCCTGGTGCGCCAACACAATACATCTAATATACTACAGATTCGCTACCCAGATAGCTCATTGGTATCCTCGACTGAAGAAATACTTCATTGTTTTCATGATTACTATAAGTCGTTATATATATATCTAAGAGCGGCTCTGATATTTTGGAATGTCTAGACTATCTATCAGATATAACATTTCCCACACTGAGCCCTGCCCAGTGGACTTAAGTAAAATCTTTACTTAAGTCCTAACCACCAGACTGAATTTGATCATACTGAACCTTATACATCCAGACCAAACTGGCTTTATGCCTGGAAAGAGCACTTCTATTAACATCAGGTGAGTACAGTCGGTAGTCCAATATAGTTCTTTGATACCAGACAATAACTGGGCATTGGTGTCGCTGGACGCGGCCAAGGCCTTTGCCTCTCTTGAGTGGCCTTTCCTGACTGCATGTTTGCAAAGATATGGTTTTGGTGATACATTCTCAAAATGGGTTGCTGTACTATATTTGAAACCCAAAGCTCATATAATTGTAGATATTCCATTTCTGAGTCCTCATTATATAGGGGGATCCCTCAGGGGTGCCGCCTTTCCCCAGCCCTCTTTGCCCTTGCGATCGAGGCATTGGCAATACGCATAAGGTCTTCCCCTGATATTAGGGGTATAGATGTAGCAGGTCATCTGGACACCATCGGTTTATATGCTGACGATATGGTGATATTTATGGATAGGGCGTAGGAAACATTGACACAGGTGATTGCCACTATAGATAAATTCAGTAAATACTCGGGCTTATATATAAACTGGGAAAAGTCTGCTTTATTGCCTCTCTCCCATGCCCCGATGTCCCTCCATGAGACCCTTTCTTCGCATCCTATTGTATCTAATTTCAAGTATTTAGGTATCCACATATCTCAATACAGTAAATTTGACTTACAACTTAATGTTTACTGTTGTGAATTCTGTGGCAGAGCTCCCTCCTGTGGTCACAAGTGGTACTTCGGCTGGTTCTCTCTGTGAGCTTCCGTTGATGGAGGAAAGTGGTACTGCGGCTTCTGAGTTTCCTTCCTCAGGTGATGTGGTGAAGTCGTTAGGTGCTGCTCTATTTAACTCCACCTAGTGCTTTGATCCTGGCCTCCAGTCAATGTTCTAGTATTGGACCTGTTTCCTCCTGGATCGTTCCTGTGGCCTGCTGCTCTGCATAGCTAAGTTCCTCTTTGCTATTTGTTTGCTGTTTTTTTCTGTCCAGCTTGTCAATTTGTTTTTTACTGCTTGCTCGAAGCTCTGGGACACAGAGGGTGTACCTCCGTGCCGTTAGTTCGGTACGGAGGGTCTTTTTGCCCCCTTTGCGTGGTTTTTGTAGGGTTTTGTGTTGACCGCAAAGTTACCTTTCCTATCCTCGCTCTGTTCAGAAAGTTGGGCCTCACTTTGCTAAATCTATTTCATCTCTACGTTTGTCTTTTCATCTTAACTCACAGTCATTATATGTGGGGGCTGCCTTTTCCTTTGGGGCATTTCTCTGAGGCAAGGTAGGCTTATTTTCTATCTTCAGGCTAGCTAGTTTCTCAGGCCGTGCCGAGTTGCATAGGGAGCGTTAGGCGCAATCCACGGCTGCCTTTAGTGTGGTTGGAGAGGATTAGGGATTGCGGTCAACAGAGTTCCCACGTCTCAGAGCTCGTTCTTGTTTTTTGGGTTATTGCCAGGTCACTGTATGTGCGCTGACCTCTATGTCCATTGTGGTACTGAATTACCTTTCATAACAGTACTGGAGGCCTAAAGTACTAATGATTCCCATTAGAGGGAAAAAAGAAGTTCTGAGACCATTTTTTTTTCTTTGCACTGTGTTTTGCCTTTTTTTTCCCCTAGACATTTGGGTGGTTCAGGACACAGGTGTAACAATGGACATTAAAGGTCTGTCTTCATGTGTGGATCAGCTCACGGCAAGAGTACAAAGTATTCAAGACTTTGTGGTTCAGAATTCTATGTTAGAACCGAGAATTCCTATTACTGATTTGTTTTTTGGAGATAGAACTAAATTTCTGAGTTTCAAAAATAATTGTAAACTATTTCTGGCTTTGAAACCTCGCTCCTCTGGTGACCCAGTTCAACAAGTTAGGATCGTTATTTCTTTTTTGCGTTGCGACCCTCAGCACTGGGCATTTTCTCTTGCGTCAGGAGATCCTGCATTAAGTAATATCGATGCATTTTTCCGGGCGCTCGGATTGCTGTACGATGAGCCTAATTCTGTGGATCAGGCAGAGATGAATTTGATGGCTCTGTGTCAGGGTCAGGATGAAATAGAGGTATATTGTCAGAAATTTAGAAAGTGGTCCGTACTCACTCAGTGGAATGAAGGTGCGCTCGCAGCTATTTTCAGAAAAGGTCTCTCTGAAGCTCTTAAGGATGTCATGGTGGAATTTCCTATGCCTGCTGGTCTGAATGAGTCTATGTCTTTGGCCATTCAGATCGGTCGACGCTTGCGCGAGCGTAAATCTGTGCACCATTTGGCGGTATTACCTGAGCTTGAACCTGAGCCTATGCAGTGCGATAGGACTTTGACCAAAGTTGAACGGCAAGAACATAGACGTCTGAATGGGCTGTGTTTCTACTGTGGTGATTCCACTCATGCTATCTCTGATTGTCCTAAGCGCACTAAGCGGTTCGCTAGGTCTGCCACCATTGGTACGGTACAGTCAAAATTTCTTCTGTCTGTTACCTTGATCTGCTCTTTGTCATCGTATTCTGTCATGGCATTTGTGGACTCAGGCGCTGCTCTGAATTTGATGGACTTGGAGTATGCTAGGTGTTGTGGGTTTTTCTTGGAGCCCTTGCAGTGTCCTATTCCATTGAGAGGAATTGATGCTATGCCTTTGGCCAAGAATAAGCCTCAGTACTGGACCCAGCTGACCATGTGCATGGCTCCTGCACATCAGGAGGTTATTCGCTTTCTGGTGTTGCATAATCTGCATGATGTGGTCGCGTTGGGGTTGCCATGGCTACAAGTCCATAATCCAGTATTAGATTGGAAATCCATGTCTGTGTCCAGCTGGGGTTGTCAGGGGGTACATGGTGATGTCGCATTTCTGACTATTTCGTCATCCACCCCTTCTGAGGTTCCTGAGTTCTTGTCTGATTACCGGGATTTATTTGATGAGCCCAAGTCCGATACCCTACCTCCGCATAGGGATTGTGATTGTGCTATCGATTTGATTCCTGGTAGTAAATTCCAAAAAGGTCGACTGTTTAATTTATCTGTGCCTGAGCACGCCGCTATGCGGAGTTATGTGAAGGAGTCTTTGGAGAAGGGGCATATTCGCCCGTCATCGTCGCCATTAGGAGCAGGGTTCTTTTTTGTAGCCAAGAAGGATGGTTCACTGAGACCTTGTATAGATTACCGCCTTCTAAATAAGATCACGGTTAAATTTCAGTACCCCTTGCCATTGTTATCTGATTTGTTTGCTCGGATTAAGGGGGCTAGTTGGTTCACCAAGATAGATCTTCGTGGTGCGTATAATCTTGTGCGTATTAAGCGAGGCGATGAGTGGAAAACTGCATTTAATACGCCCGAGGGCCATTTTGAGTATCTAGTAATGCCATTCGGACTTGCCAATGCTCCATCAGTGTTTCAGTCCTTTATGCATGACATCTTCCGAGAGTACCTGGATAAATTCCTGATTGTGTACTTACATGACATTTTCATCTTCTCGGATGATTGGGAGTCTCATGTGAAGCAGGTCAGAACGGTGTTTCAGGTCCTGCGTGCTAATTCTTTGTTTGTGAAGGGATCAAAGTGTCTCTTTGGTGTTCAGAAGGTTTCATTTTTGGGGTTCATCTTTTCCCCTTCTACTATCGAGATGGATCCTGTTAAGGTCCAAGCCATCCATGATTGGACTCAGCCGACATCTCTGAAAAGTCTGCAAAAGTTCCTGGGCTTTGCTAATTTTTATCGTCGCTTCATCTGCAATTTTTCTAGTATTGCTAAACCATTGACCGATTTGACCAAGAAAGGTGCTGATTTGGTCAATTGGTCTTCTGCTGCGGTGGAAGCTTTTCAAGAGTTGAAGCGTCGTTTTTCTTCTGCCCCTGTGTTGTGTCAACCAGATGTTTCGCTTCCGTTCCAGGTCGAGGTTGATGCTTCCGAGATTGGAGCAGGGGCTGTTTTGTCGCAGAGAGGTTCTGATTGCTCGGTGATGAAACCATGCGCCTTCTTTTCCAGGAAGTTTTCGCCTGCTGAGCGAAATTATGATGTGGGTAATCGAGAGTTGCTGGCCATGAAGTGGGCATTCGAGGAGTGGCGTCATTGGCTTGAAGGAGCTAAGCATCGCGTGGTGGTCTTGACTGATCATAAGAACTTGACTTATCTCGAGTCCGCCAAGCGGTTGAATCCTAGACAAGCTCGTTGGTCGTTGTTTTTTGCCCGTTTTGACTTTGTGATTTCATACCTTCTGGGCTCTAAAAATGTGAAGGCGGATGCTCTGTCTAGGAGTTTTGTGCCCGACTCTCCGGGTGTATCTGAGCCGGCGGGTATCCTCAAAGAGGGAGTAATTGTGTCTGCCATCTCCCCTGATTTGCGGCGGGTGCTGCAAAAATTTCAGGCTAATAAACCTGATCGTTGCCCAGCAGAGAAACTGTTTGTCCCTGATAGGTGGACGAATAAAGTTATCTCTGAGGTTCATTGTTCGGTGTTGGCTGGTCATCCTGGAATCTTTGGTACCAGAGAGTTAGTGGCTAGATCCTTTTGGTGGCCATCTCTGTCGCGGGATGTGCGTACTTTTGTGCAGTCCTGTGGGATTTGTGCTCGGGCTAAGCCCTGCTGTTCTCGTGCCAGTGGGTTGCTTTTGCCCTTGCCGGTCCCGAAGAGGCCTTGGACACATATCTCTATGGATTTTATTTCTGACCCGAACTCAGCAGCCCCAGAGGCATATATGAGGTTACACTGGCCCTGTGCAAGAATATTGTATGGGCCCTTTGCAGTCCAATAACTCATCCTAATGTACAACTCCACCTTACTACTTGGGCCACTGTGCGGCTACACAGATTGCACCAATGGTATGTTTGCTGCTGTGAGGCTGACATGTTCAAGTCAGGAGACCCCCGTAAAAGAGGCAAAAAGGCCATGCATCACAGTCTATACTCAGACCGTGTTCCACATGATGTGTGAATTCTTCCTTAAAGGATTTGTCCACTACTCTGACAGCCTCTTCTAAATCCTTGTTTCCTTCCAATAAAATAATAACGCCCATACTCACTTCCGGAGACAGTGCTGTTTCAGAGGTGTTGGCACGAGCTCTCCCATGGATCTTGTGACATGGTTACATTAAGCGAACCCTGTGGCAAATCTCCATTGGCTTCACTCTCCCCTCCATCGAACAAATCAAGACATCCGAAGGAAGTGAGAGGGCAGCCACAGCTCTCACTTCCTCCGGATGTCAGTTTCGTCCTTAGGAGAGGAAAGTGAAGTCAGCACCGATTGGCAGCAGGGAGCGAGTGACATAACAATGTCCCGTAAACCCCAGAAAGCCAGTGCTGACATCTCTGGAATGGTGTCAGCGTCGAGTACAAGTATTATTATTTTTCTGAGGGGAAGCACAGGGATTTAGAAGGGGTTGTGTCACGACACAGATGTCGGGTGACCTGGGACCAGGGGCTTCTTTCTTGGCCCTAACACTAGGGGGCATCCTAGCTCACCCTGCTCCCTGGGATACTTTAGATGGCGAAGATGCCGGGGCCTCCGCACTTGCCTTATCTCCTAAGTTAGCCCTCCGTCTGTTCTCTTCCCACACCCAGGTAAGAGGAGGCGCTACTGTGCATCGTAGTACACCAACCCGACAAACAAGGCAACACAAACAAGGGTTAATGGAAAACTCCAGTCATACAAAATATTCACTCACATATATACAGAGGAATCCACCGGGGTGTGCAGGAAGGGGAAGAAACCAAAATAGAGTAGGATAAGAAATTACCACACGTACAAACCAAACAACAGTCGCTAATAACTTCTCATACCAACTCCTTTACCTCCGTTAGCCACACAGCAATAAAGTTAGCTCTGACGAGGATTAGTATCAGAGCCCAGATTATACAGGGAAAAGGAGTGGCTAACCAAGCACAGCTGAGAGCAGAGATTTCTAACATGACAGATTAACCCCTGTTCTACCAGGAGAAATAAACACATTTAATATGAAGGAGAAGTGCTTCTTCTCAACGCCGGAGTAGGAGCAATCAGATGTTGTGGTCTTCTGGCTCCACTCTGTTGCAGTAACCCCGTGACAGGTTGTCTGAGTAGTGGACAACCCCTTTAACTGAATCTGCACCTGTTTTCGAAATGTGACCCACTTCAAAATCTTGATACAGTTGCAATTTACAGGTCATTTTCAACACTTTAATAGAAAAGTGTTGTAGAAATGATTAGTTATGGAAAAAATAAGTCATGGTTTAATGCAGAAGCCGTGAGCATGAAAACTGACATAGTGAAGACAGAACCATAGAGCAAAAGACTGTAAAGAATACATCCTCCATTTTTAGCTATATACAAAAATTGTCTCAATGTTGCACAGTTTACCTCTGGTACTCCCATTTTTCTACATGCTTCTAAAAAGTTTTCCACATTTCTTCTGCATTTGGCCATGCTAAGCTTCGGCTGAAAAATAAACAAAGAATCAGAAAAGTGAGAAAAATGAATCATTTATTAAACAAATATACATTACAGGTCTCTCCTCGGTAGTGGATGGTGGAAATGTTAGAGCATTTTTCATCGTTGCTTTAATTATGGTGGAAGATTATATTTCCTACTGAGGGTAATAGGCTTCAATATTCGTTCTCATCGGCAAAAATAAAAAAAAAAGTCTCTGCATGTATGTGTCCAATTAATTGGAAGGTCACGTAATTGTAACAAAAATCAAACTATACCCAATTCATGGAAATAGAGGTGTTTGCACTGTACACAACTAACATTCATTTAACTCTTTAAGGTTTTGGTTTTTGAGGGCCTTTAAAGGCCATAAGATTTTTGTTTGTTTGTTTGTTTTTCCAGCAACATAGCTGCACTGTATGAGGGCTTGTATTTTGTGGGACAAGTTGTAATTTTACCATATAAAGTACTGAAAAACGGAAAAACAGTTCCAAGTGGGGTGAAATGGTGGAAAAAAAATTGCAATCCCGCCATTGCTTTTTGTTTTTAGGTAATTCATTATGCAATAAAAATGACCTTTAAATATGCTTCTCCAGGTTAGTACGGTTAGGGCAATAACAAACATTTAAGGATTGTTTTATATATTTTATTTTGGTTTGAAGCCAACTTTATACAGCCCTTAGTGACCCACGACTAAAATGAATGTCACAGGTTGTTAAGGGGTTAATATGGTTTCCTTTACAGCACCCCAACATATGGGGATATTCTCCACTCTGTCAGCTGATAGGCCAAGGAGAAATTTTAATTGACATAGGAACATTATACAAGGTGTCACCATCTCCGCCCCCATTGCATATTTTAACTCAGATGGATTAAAGCAGAGTCACTATGTGATTTATCTGACCCCATTTTTTATAGTTTGCACCTCTATGAGGACGGCACAAAAACGCAGTGAGATTGTGATATTGATGAGCTATACTAATAATGTACTGATGAGTGCGGATATTCCTTAAATTTGTATCAATGTTTTTTACGCTCTAACACATATAGTACATGTAGGAACCATACTGAACTTACAACAGCAGGAGAGGGCACATGGATACTCCCCACCGACCGAGGACGAATTTGATTCACTAAATGGCAGAGGACAACTCCATCCATCAAAGCGAATCCAAGGTCTTCAGGTAGACAGATTTTTAATCTCATTTCAATGTTCTGAAACACAAAAATGACCATTCTCACACTTTTACAAATAGAAAATATACAGTGACAAAGTAGTACTACAACTGAGAACTTTCTTATTAAAGCTTGGCATACTTTAAGTAAACTTTAAGGACCACAATACCACATATGTACATGTGTATATATATATATATATATATATATATATATATATATATATATATATATATATACACACACACACACACACACAGTGCCTTGCAAAAGTATTCGGCCCCCTGGAACTTTTCAACCTTTTCCCACTGTTAGGCTACGTTCACATTTGCGTTGCTGGGCGCAGCGTCGTCGACGCATACCGACGCATGCGTCATGCACCCCTATCTTTAACAAGGGGGGCGCATGGACATGCGCCGGTATGCGTTGTACTGCGTTTTACGACGCATGCGTCACAGAGACGTACAAGACAAGGCGCAGAGGACGCAAAACGCTGCGTTGTGTATTTGCGTTGTTGGTTGCGTTGCATCACCGACGCTGCGCCCAACAACGCAAATGTGAACGTAGCCTAAGATTGTAGTAGCATTGTACGCAGTGAAGAGGCAGTGACCCGCAAAGTTCCAACACAAAAGTCTCTTTAATGTGTTTCCTCACAGCATTAAAGTCCAATTCACACAAATGCATATAACTTCAGTATATATTTTCGGTATTCAGTTCACACCAGTTCATAGCAATACATATCATATGGCTTTAGATTTTACAGTCCCTAAACAGGCCAGACTTCCATTGTCCAGTTTCCCTGGGCGACCGCACGCCATATTACAGTCTCCATACACACAGCCTCATATGTTGCAGACACTACACATGCCAGCCCCCTCTGACTAGTTCCTGTGGGAGTCCTGCATCACTGTCTCATACAGTCTCTATACTCACACAGCCGTACACAGCCCAGGATATCATCCGGATAGCAGCCGGGCACCATATCCACCTGTTTGAAGTCGAAACACATGCTAGTCCTCTTTCGGGCACAGGACATCCACCTCCGGGCACAGGACTGTCCACATCCGTCTCTTTCGGGCACAGGACAACCACCTTCAGACACAGGACTGTCCACATCCGTCTCTTTCGGGCACAGGACATCCACCTCCGGGGACAGGACTGTCCACATCCGACTCCTTCGGGCACAGGACATCCACCTCCGGGCACAGGACTGTCCACATCCAAGACCAGTACCATGGACGATTTGCATCGCTGTATACACTGCGGGTGCCAGGCTATTCAGCTGCCCTGGGTACTGGCTCCGCTGGCCTGTGCCTCCATGCACTCAGCCAGCACTCTGCCGGCCTCTGCTCTGCAAACCAGCACACATCAGACTGACACTGATGTGCACCTCACACACCTGACACACCCATACCTCTTACTGCAGGTCTTTTAACACACACAAACCTGTGGCCTTCAGCCACATGGAAAACCCAGACCGGAAATCCGTGACTCCCATGCACATCCGTCTGCATGCAAATTCTGGGGAGCACAAACAACACCCCCTGGCTGTAACAGGGGGTCACAGCCTCACACCACATATCATGCTTCAAACATAAAGATACCATATGTAAATTTTTGGTGAAGAATCAACAACAAGTGGAACACAATTGTGAAGTTGAACGAAATGTATTGGTTATTTAAAATTTTTGTGGAAATTCAAAAACGGAAAAGTGGCGCGTGCAATATTATTCGGCCCCTTAATACTTTGTTGCGCCACCTTTTGCTGCGATTAAAGCTGCAAGTCGCTTGGGTTATGTCTCTATCAGTTTTGTACATCGAGAGACTGAAATTCTTGCCCATTCTTCCTTGGTAAACAGCTCGAGCTCAGTGAGGTTTGATGGAGATGGTTTGTGAACAGCAGTTTTCAGCTCTTTCCACAGATTCTCGATTGGACTGAGGTCTGGACTTTGACTTAGCCATTCTAATACCTGGATACGTTTATTTGTGAACCATTGCATTGTAGATTTTGCTTTATGTTTGGGATCATTGTCTTGTTGGAAGACAAATCTCCGTACCAGTCTGAGGTCTTTTGTAGACTCCAACAGGTTTTCTTCAAGAATAATCCCGTATTTGGCTCCATCCATCTTCCCATCAATTTTAACCATCTTCCCTGTCCCAGCTGAAGAAAAGCAGGCCCAAACCATGATGCTGCCACCACCATGTTTGACAGTGGGGATGGTGTGTTCAGGGTGATGAGCTGTGTTGCCTTTACGCCAAACATATTGTTTGGCATTGTTGCCAAAAATTTCTATTTTGGTTTCATCTGACCAGAGAACCTTCTTCCACATGTTTGGTGTGTCTCCCAGGTGGCTTGTTGCAAACTTTAAACAACACTTTTTATAAGTATCTTTGAGAAATGGCTTTCTTCTTGCCACTCTTCCATAAAGGCCAGATTTGTGCAGTGTACGACACGTCAGCTGTAGATCTCTGCAGTTCATCCAGAGTGATCAAGGGCCTCTTGGCTGCATCTGTGATCAGTCTTCTCCTTGTTTGAGATGAAAGTTTAGAGGGACGGCCAGGTCAACATTGGATCATTCAGAGATCCACAATGAACTTCTGGAGGGAGTTTGCTGCACTGAAAGTAAAGGGGCCGAATAATATTGCACGCCCCACTTTTCAGCTTTTGAATTTCCAGAAAAATTTAAAATAACAAATAAATTTCGTTCAACTTCACAATTGTGTTCCATTTGTTGTTAATTCTTCACCAAAAATTTACATCTGGTATCTTTATGTTTGAAGCATATGTGGGAAAAGGTTGAAAAGTTCCAGGGGGCCGAATACTTTCGCAAGGCACTGTGTATATACTGTGTATATATAAGAAAATATATATATATATATATATATATATATATATATATATATATATATATATATATATATACACATATATATATATATATATATATATATATATATATATATATATATATATATATATACAGTGGGGCAAAAAAGTATTTAGTCAGTCAGCAATAGTGCAAGTTCCACCACTTAAAAAGATGAGAGGCGTCTGTAATTTACATCATAGGTAGACCTCAACTATGGGAGACAAACTGAGAAAAAAAAATCCAGAAAATCACATTGTCTGTTTTTTTAACATTTTATTTGCATATTATGGTGGAAAATAAGTATTTGGTCAGAAACAAACAATCAAGATTTCAGGCTCTCACAGACCTGTAACTTCTTCTTTAAGAGTCTCCTCTTTCCTCCACTCATTACCTGTAGTAATGGCACCTGTTTAAACTTGTTATCAGTATAAAAAGACACCTGTGCACACCCTCAAACAGTCTGACTCCAAACTCCACTATGGTGAAGACCAAAGAGCTGTCAAAGGACACCAGAAACAAAATTGTAGCCCTGCACCAGGCTGGGAAGACTGAATCTGCAATAGCCAACCAGCTTGGAGTGAAAAAATCAACAGTGGGAGCAATAATTAGAAAATGGAAGACATACAAGACCACTGATAATCTCCCTCGATCTGAGGCTCCACGCAAAATCCCACCCCGTAGGGTCAGAATGATCACAAGAACGGTGAGCAAAAATCCCAGAACCACGCGGGGGGACCTAGTGAATGAACTGCAGAGAGCTGGGACCAATGTAACAAGGCCTACCATAAGTAACACACTATGCCACCATGGACTCAGATCCTGCAGTGCCAGACGTGTCCCACTGCTTAAGCCAGTACATGTCCGGGCCCATCTGAAGTTTGCTAGAGAGCATTTGGATGATCCAGAGGAGTTTTGGGAGAATGTCCTATGGTCTGATGAAACCAAACTGGAACTGTTTGGTAGAAACACAACTTGTCGTGTTTGGAGGAAAAAGAATACTGAGTTGCATCCATCAAACACCATACCTACTGTAAAGCATGGTGGTGGAAACATCATGCTTTGGGGCTGTTTCTCTGCAAAGGGGCCAGGACGACTGATCCGGGTACATGAAAGAATGAATGGGGCCATGTATCGTGAGATTTTGAGTGCAAACCTCCTTCCATCAGCAAGGGCATTGAAGATGAAACGTGGCTGGGTCTTTCAACATGACAATGATCCAAAGCACACCGCCAGGGCAACGAAGGAGTGGCTTCGTAAGAAGCATTTCAAGGTCCTGGAGTGGCCTAGCCAGTCTCCAGATCTCAACCCTATAGAAAACCTTTGGAGGGAGTTGAAAGTCCGTGTTGCCAAGCGAAAAGCCAAAAACATCACTGCTCTAGAGGAGATCTGCATGGAGGAATGGGCCAACATACCAACAACAGTGTGTGGCAACCTTGTGAAGACTTACAGAAAACGTTTGACCTCTGTCATTGCCAACAAAGGATATATTACAAAGTATTGAGATGAAATTTTGTTTCTGACCAAATACTTATTTTCCACCATAATATGCAAATAAAATGTTAAAAAAACAGACAATGTGATTTTCTGGATTTTTTTTTCTCGGTTTGTCTCCCATAGTTGAGGTCTACCTATGATGTAAATTACAGACGCCTCTCATCTTTTTAAGTGGTGGAACTTGCACTATTGCTGACTGACTAAATACTTTTTTGCCCCACTGTATATACGCTACATGCAGATCTGGCAAAAATTAAGAGACCACTGCAAAGTGTTGAGTTTGTCTGATTTTTGAGTAAGATGTAAATTGTACATTTATTCTATAAACTTCTGACAACGTCTCTGAATTTCCAAGCAATAAAGTTTGTATTTTTTTTTTCTGAAAAAAGAAAAATGGTCAAAATTAAAACAAAAAACAAAAAAACAGTGCTTTCAGACCTCAAATAATGCAGAGAAAACAAGTTAATAATCATAAAGAAATAGCAATACTAATGTTTTAACTCAGGAAGAGTTCAGAAATCAATATTTTGTGGAATAACCATGATTTTTAATCACAGCTTTCATGCGTCTTGGCATGCTTTCCACCAGTCTTTCACACTGCTTCTGGCACAGAAATGTAAGCAGTTCTTCTTTGTTTGATGGCTTGTGACTATCAGTCATCCTCTTGTACATTCCATAGGTTTTCACTGGGGTTCAGGTCTGGAGATTGGGCTGCCCATGACAGGGTTTTTATGTGGTGGTCTCTTAATTTTTGCCAGAGCTGTATTTACCTACAGACTCCTCAGCATTGATATTACAACACCACGAAGGAAAAGTCATAGGATTATGAAAACCACAGGATGGAAAGACATGTTAGTGATATGTAAAGGAGAAAAAATGAAATCAATATGTTCCACACATAAATGGATGCCCGGGGGCTGTTTGCCAAATTCAGAGAGTCATCTGGTTCATGCCGCAAGGATTGATTGCCCGTTGGGTTTTTTGGAAGTAAATAAACCTAACACCCCTAGATTATTACCATTCCTCCGGCTGGCGAGGTTGATTTGGAGGCAGGTAAAAAAAGTAATTCACTTTGATGGCATTGTAGCCGAAATGCCTTTATGGAATAATGAATACTTCCCGGGGCTACTGAACCACCCATCTGCTCAATTCTGGACATCATATAGTGTTTTCTCAGTAAGGCTACTTTCACACTGGCGTTTTTTGCCAGACGTCGCAATGCGTCGTTTATGGCAAAAAACGCATCCTGCAAAGTTGTTTGCAGGATGCGTTTTTGCCCCATAGATTAACATTGGCGACGCATTGCGACGCTTTGCCACACGTCGCAACCGTCGTGCGACGGTTGCGCCGTATTGTGGTGGACCGCCGGGAGCAAAAAACATTAAATGTAACGTTTTTTGCTCCTGACGGACCGCTTTTTTCCGACCGCGCATGCCCCCACCTCCCCGCACCTCACAATGGGGCAGCGGATGCGCCGGAGAAATGCATCCGCTGCACCCGTTGTGCAGTGCGTCAAACGCTAGCGTCGGAATCTCTGCCCGACGCATTGCGACGGGGAGATTCCAACGCTAGTGTGAAAGTAGCCTTAATGATCTATACGAACAGGGTACCGCAATGTCTTTTGAACAATTGCAACTTAAATATGATATCCCACGGCCTCGGTTCTTTCGCTATTTGCAACTTAGATCAGCGATTCAATCACATATGCGTAACATAAATACAACGCAAATAATATCATCCTTCCCACTGATTATTATTTATTATTATACGTTTTTTATTATTATTATACGTTTTTATAGCGCCATTTATTCCATGGCGCTTTACATGTGAATACGAGGCAAATATAGACAAATACATTAAACATGAGCAGATAACAAGGCACACGAGTACATAAGGAGGGAGGACCCTGCCCGCGAGGGCTCACAGTCTGCAGGGGGTGGGTGAGGATACACTAGGAGAGGGAAGATAGGAATCTTTAAATCACAGGGACCCGTGGTCTTATCTCTGCGCTAAACACATATCTGCTATCCGTGGGCGCTGACTCAGCTCTACTACCAATTAGAGAAAAGTGGAAACTCCTGGTACCTGATCTTCACGATGAGGACTGGGAGATGGTTCTTGAGTCCCCAACTAAAGTATCCCCTTCGGCTAATAATAAAATGATACAAATGTATATAATTCATCAATCATATTTAACCCCGTTATGACTATTCAAAATTGGGTGGTCTCAATCTTCAGAATGCCTTAGATGCCACACAGGAGAGGTCGGACTTTATACACATGATATGGGGATGTCCAGTTATCCTATCTATCCTATCTTTTTGGAATGAGGCAACTTCATTGCTGACCTCTCTTGTACATATTCCTATTCCTCTGAACCCACTAGTCTGTCTATTTTGGGTACTAGAGGAAGAGACATGGGGACACCATGTTCAAACAGAGACACTTTTCTTGGCAAGGAAACTAATAGCCTTGCGCTGGATGGACAATACGTATCCATCTCTCAGGGCATGGATTGAGCTGGTAAATTCAATGATACTATACGAGCGTACCTTATACCAGAATAGGGGCTGTTTAGAGAAACTTAATAAAATCTGGGCTGTATGGAACGCGTCGTACCTTTACTATGTCATCACGTGGTTGATGGTCTGGTTCCAATGTGATAGAACTCAAGGTAAAATATGCTTGGTTCACGCTGTGCTTCAGTATTACTTTATAAATGAGATGGGGATTGTTTTGGCAGTAAAATAGTTTTAAGTACTGTAGGCATACTGTAATTTCCTGAACCTATATGATCCGGTCTATGTATTGAGACATACATTAATGCAAACTCTTTATACACTCTTAGTGTGTTTTGTATGACTATTATGATGAGTGTATTTGCCCTGGATATACTCGTATGAAAACTATGTATGTCCATTTGTTTTTGTTGTTGTTTAATAAACGAATTTAAAAAAAAATAGTTCCAAACATGTTTATTTATTCAGTATAGAGTATGAGTGCCATGTGCAGAAATACTGGTACTTACGCACCTTGGCTGCTATCACTGAAGTCATTAATGGTTGCCTGAGAAATCTTCTGCCACGCTGAATGCACTTGGGAATGTACATCATCAAGATCCGCTGCTGGCAGCTCCCTTTGCAACTGCCAGTGAATGGTGTCCCAGATATAATTAATGGGAGAAAAGTCCAGGGATGCTGCAGGTCATGGTAGCGTGTTTAGACCATGTAGGCTGCTTACTCCTGGCGTTGTCATGTTGAAAAACGAATTCTGGACATTTTGGAGAAAAGGACGCAACACTGGTTCCACCAACAAATTAATATAATGTCAAACTGTTAGTGAACCTGGAATAAAAACTAAAAGGGCCTGGTCATGTGGTCTACAGACTAATCTTTAGTTATCATTGTGTTCAACAAAAAAAGAGGGGGACTAAACGCTAAGGAGGCTAAAGCTCCACTCCAGGCTCCATTGCTGTCTTGCTCTGCACCATGATAGCTTTGCCGTGAGGTCAATGAAATAGCTGTAGCTGGACATCTGGTTCGTCGCTCAATGTTGAGCAAACATCTTCTGATGGTTTGTTTGAAATCTTAGTCATGGTATATGACTTCCAATTTCAATAGCAGTTCAGGATGGCTCAATCGTGTGACCAGTGGTAAAACTATTTATTGAAAGTGTTCCATGTGATGTTTTTCAACATGGCAACACCAGGTCGCATGTTGCTCGCGCTACAGTGAGCTGCCTGCATAGCAGCAATATGCTACTATGGCCTGCAGCATCTCCAAACTTGTCTCAAATTGAGCACATCTAAGACATCATTGGTCCGCAAATGGAGTTGCCAGCAGTAGATATTGATGATTTGCCCATGTTCATTCAGTGTGGCAGAACACTCCTCATACAACAATTGATAACTTCATTGATGGCATGCCAATGTGTTTAAGTTCAAGTATTTCTGCAATCCATAATAGATACTGAATAAATTAAGATGTTTTGTAAATGTTGTTTCCATTTTATCATCATTTGAATATCATTAACATTTCTATCCATACTGTAATTTGCAGAATTCCAAACATTTTCCTTCTTGTGTTGCAACTTCAACGTTGAGGAGTGTGTTTGTGGGAAACGCTCTTTAACCCACAGAACGTGCTAGACTTTGGTAATAGATATTGTCACTTTTCATAGAATGCCTCCACCTCTACTTTGTCAAGATGAGGAAAAGGAAATGGTGAATCCTTCAAAATTGGCAAAGTTTGTATAACTGAATTCTGCTATTTTATTTTAGTTATATGGAATGAAATGAAAAAATGAACAGTTACCTCCCGAAGACTGTCTACCAGTTCCTTTTCCTCTCTCATTTGTTCCATTTTTCTTCGTATTGTAAACTGGGGATCTATTGCTTCCAAGTTCCTCTGTGGTCTAATAAAAACTAGAATGTGATAAGAGAAAATGAACAGGTGACCATTTACAAAGTGACTTCCATCGCGAATACTTACAGACTAACATCATGAGGAGTGCAGACCTATCATGATGAAGAACACAGACTTATGACGAGGAGCACAGACTGATCATGGTGAGGAGTGCAGACCTATTATGATGAAGAACACAGACTGATCATGGTGAGGAGCACAGACTTATGAAGGTGAGAAGCACAGAATAATCATGGTGAGGGGCACAGACTGATCATGGTGAGGAGCACAGACTGATCATGGTGAGGAACACAGACTGATGAAGGTGAGGAGCACAGACTGATCATGGTGAGGAGCACAGACTGATGAAGGTGAGGAGCACAGACTGATCATGGTGAGGAGTGCAGACCTATTATGATGAAGAACACAGACTGATCATGGTGAAAAGCACAGACTGATGAAGGTGAGGAGCACAGACTAATCATGGTGAGAAACACAGACTAATCATGGTGAGAAACACAGACTGATCATGGTGAGGAGCACAGACTGATCATGGTGAGGAGCACAGACTAATCATGGTGAGAAACACAGACTAATCATGGTGAGAAACACAGACTGATCATGGTGAGGAGCACAGACTGATCATGGTGAGGAACACAGACTGATGAAGGTGAGGAGCACAGACTAATCATGGTGAGGAACACAGACTGATCATGCTGAGGAGCACAGACTGATCATGGTGAGGAACACAGACTGATCATGGTGAGGAGCACAGACTGATCATGGTGAGGAGCACAGACTGATGAAAGTGAGGAGCACAGACTGATCATGGTGAGGAGCACAGCCTGATTATGGTGAGGAGCACAGAGCCATGTAGTAATAATCTACTATTACATATTCCATGACTTCTGTAGTATAGATTTATAATGCCTCCTGTATGCAAACCTCATGGACCATTGCATCTAAAACATCATATAAATATGACAAAAAGCCTACAAGCAATATGGAAATACAAATGATAAAAGGCTCATGCTTAGTCATGCTCAATAGGTATAAAGCAACCAAAATGATCTGTAATCTAAATGATGTCACACAGCAATAGGCTCCATGGGTCCGACTAGATGTGACTGCATCTCTGTACTTGTTGGAAGTATGTCTTATACTAAAAGGGTACATACAGCTCAGTACAATATTATCTCAGATTTCCTCGGGAAGTTGTTCATGATCAATCATTTTATATATCTGGGGGTTCAATGATCAGTGGAACGTCTACATGTGGCTTGCTGTGTATAGGGGAACCCATGAATATGTTGGTCACGTTCATGTATCTCCACATTGCTGATACACAACCCCTTTTTGCTATTTAGCTCTGCTGTGTTCATAGAGGAACATACATTTCCCCTGCAATATTGGAGAATATGCAAGGTTTAAAAATAGTTGTCGAAACAGAAACTGACGACAGCAGCAATTTTGGGCATTTTGTAACGTCAGTGGGGATTGTGTAGGGTACAATACTGATAAATGTAGCCATGTAATATATTATCCCTGTACAGTCAGGAGAAGCAGGCCTCTCACATTTCATTAAGACCTATTTTAAGAGGATGTTTCACTGCTATTTATATCGATGGTACTTTGTGGAACAATTTGGATAAGGTCCTTTTCTAACACCAAAAATTCAAAATCTTGTAAAAAGCCTTCCCAGAAGAGTGGATGCTGCTATAGCTGTAATGGAAGAACTAACCCCATATGTCTGATTATGGATATACAATGAGATGTTATAAAAGCTCCTACAGATGGAATATGGAGGTCCCAATGGTTTTGCCCATATAGTGCAGCTCTGGTTTTCACAGCGTCTGCATCTTAAAGTGTTGTTAAGCTTTTTAACCACCTGGGGGAAGCAAAGGACAAGTTTAGACTCCTGGATCAGCACATGACTATGGTCACTGCATCTATCATAGTAATTAAGACTTCAGAGAAGGGCCAAATTTAAGTTTTCTTATTTTTTCCTTTGTGCTCTTTCTTTCAAAACGGACAGAAAATACTACTGTCTATACTCTATTTTTTTCCAAGATTCAAATTAATTGTTTTAACCTTTCCTGAATAGGATATGCTAGGTGCGTCTGGCATTACATAAGTGTTTATGGCCCCATTTTGTTAAGACTGGCATCTCATGTGTCAGTTTTAATAAGGGACACACATGACTAAGGTGCGCTAAATTCTTCAAGAGCTGCAGCTCATCAGTGGCTTGCACCCAGCCAGAAATGTTACTCCAGTCATAAACTAGAGCACATTTCTGGCTTAAGAATTACTGACACTTTCCATATGCAAATTGCCTCTTCAGAGAAAAAGAGGACTTGAACTCTATAGCGCCACCTGTTGGAAGTAGTGATCCTACAAGTCACAATCAACCCTTTAACGAGTCGTGCAATATGACTCAGGATAAAAGCCAAATCAGTATCTCAATTCGCAGACACGGTGTTTCGGGCTGTTGGCCCTCGTCAGTGCGAAGTATGAGAACTGATTTGGCTAGGTGAGAGGCTCTGGACTGTGGTCTAAGGGGTAAGGTTTCTCCTCTTTCTCAGAAGAGGCAATTTGCATATCAAATTTCCCAGAGGAGCATTGCATGGCGAATAAGCCTCATTACCTTGACAAGACAGAGCTGGTATGTCACTCTCCATAAGGAGAAACGATACCCCTTAGACCTCAGTCCAGAGCCTCTCACCTAGCCAAATCAGTTCTCATGCTTCGCACTGACGAGGGCCAACAGCCCGAAACACCGTGTCTGCGAATTGAGATACTAATTTGGCTTTTAACCTAAGTCATATTGCAGGACTTGTTAAAGGGTTGATTGTAACTTGTAGGATCAGTACTTCCAAAAAATGGAGCTATATAGTTCAAGTCCTCTTTTTCTCTGAAGAGGCAATTTGCATATTAAATTTCCCAGAGGAGCATTGCATGGCGAATAAGCCTCCTTGACAAGCCAGAACTGGTATGTCACTCTCCACAAGGAGAAACCTTACCCCTGACCCTTTCCATGAATTTGACTGGCTGGCATGGAAATGCCCTGTCCCAGCTACCCCAAGTTTCACTTATTTTGGCAAAGCCTCTTGAAAATGGTGTGAAAACGGCAAAAGTCACAATACTTTGAATAGTTGTAAAAGTGTTGCACAACATGGAGTTGCGCCAAAGTGTTTACGACAGTTTTCTGGTGTAAACATTTTAATGTATAGCCTCCTATACCTACCAAGCGGCCCCTATGTCTACCAGAAAACTGACCTAAAATGCTTTGAAAAGTCGATACATTTTTGCGCCACAAGAAGCTGTGCAAAACTTTTGCAACTTTTGTCATTTTCTGCCAGTTTTGGGCTGCTCCACCAAAATGGGCAGAGCTGAGAAGGAACCAGGATGGGGCAAGTCTAAGCCCGCCGGTCAAATTATGTTACAGTGGCGGCGTTTCTACTCCAGAAAGGTTACTCCAGTACCTGACAGGAATAACATTTCTGGAGAAGTGCAAAAAGGCACACACCACTGATAAGATGCCCAAAATTCATTAAGTAGGGTGAAATGAACAAATTTGATGCATCTTTTTCCTGCACGAAACCAGTTATAATGGATCGGGTCATAGTATAATCAATGCAGGTGAGTGGATCCTGGGGGGCTAGAAACCGAGCGGTGTACCCTATTATTACACAGTATTGCATAAGTTAGTGATGATAGCGACCCTTTGACATTAATCTAGATAATAGATTGCTGAATATCTCCACGGCACATGTACAACGATATGGTGGATGGAATCTGACACCTAAAGGTACCGTTACACTAAACGACTTACCAACGATCACGACCAGCGATACGACCTGGCCGTGATCGTTGATAAGTCGTTGTGTGGTCGCTGGGGAGCTGTCACACAGACAGCTCTCCAGCGACCAACGATCAGGGGAACGACTTCGGCATCGTTGAAACTGTCTTCAACGATGCCGAAGTCCACACGCCGATCCAACGATGACAAAGGGTGATCAGCGACCAAAAAAAGATCCTGATCATTCCCCAGCGACAAACGATCTCCCAGCAGGGGCCTGATCGTTGGTCGCTGTCACACATAACGAGATCGTTAGTGGGATCGTTGCTACGTCACAAAAAGCGTGACGTTGCAACGATATCGTTAATGAAATCGTTATGTGTGAAGGTACCTTAATGATGTAGCCTGCTGTAGCCGACTCATTTTCTCAGTCTCCCACCTGCTCGGTTTGCAGGGCTGTTAACAATGTACCTTCTTTCAATATGGAAAATCCTTGCTTAAACAATGACCTCATCCTATATCTGGGTAAATATCGTTTCTCCTATCATGTGAACTTTACCTTTGTTTGCAAACAGCATATGAAAAACAGGTAATTATGATAATCTACCTAATAATAAGCCTTTGGCGGGATGATCCTGATAATAATGAGGCTATAAAGATTTTGTTTTCGCAACAAACATGAAATTAAAGGGGTTGTGCATTACTTTTATACTGGTGATCTATTCAGTACCCGGTCGCAGCCACTAGTGGAAAATCCCTTTAACTAACATTATGTTTTCGTCACAATATACATAAAACAAAAATAAAATATTAAAATATAGTGATAAGTACAGATATAATATTAAAAAGGTGGTAAAAAAATACATTGCTTTAAAATGAACCCCAACACTAATATATATATACACACGAATAGTAGGGTAACAGTGTTTTGAACTTTTGACTTTCACGTTCTAAGCAGTAGTGGATGGTGAGATATGGAGCCTGTGACTACCATCATTTTAGACAATCATCATAGACAATCATCTTGGCTATCTCATACGTAAATCTGTCTTGCAGCTATTTAGCATATGATTAGTTATGCAGATTCTTATTATGTCACTGCATTGTTACTGTTTTGCTCCTGGTTGTGGAAACATCTTTTTCTTCCTGTTTACTACAAATTAAAACCTGTTCTCACATTCCCTAATAGCTCAGTGTGTTATTAGGTTGATTCCCAAGCGAAAGGTCACTGATTCAAATAGAGCAGCAGCCATGAAAAAGATTTCCCAATAAAAGAGAAATTGCATCATCCAGCTCATCGATATCGGTCTCTCATCCACGAAAATTGCCAAACTGTATCATGTGAGCGCCATGACAGTTGGAAGAATATGAAGTGAAATCTGTCCATCCACTCAGAAGCCAAAAGCTGTACATCCAGGCAAAAAATTGGAGTCAACAAAATGGCTCATGACAAGGTCTATCAGTTCTGGCACAACAAACACAGCAGTGGATGAGGCTCGTATGCTTTGTAATAGTGAGATCACAGACGTCCATGCAAGCACCGTGCAATGCACATTACACAAGTCTGGAATGGTGGCCGGAAAAAACGTGAAGAAGCCTCAACTTTAATATTGTCATAACAAGCATTGGCTTGAGTTTACAACAAAGTGCAAAAGTGGACAGTAAAAGATTGGAAACGGGTGATTTGGAGCAATGACACAAATCAATAGACTAGGCTCTGATAGGTGCAAATGGATAAAGAACAAATAAGTAAAAAAGGGGCTAATGGACACAAATTGAAGGAACTGTCACGTTCAGTGGAGGCAGCCTGATGGAGTTGAGTTGGATACTTGACCAGGATCGATGGTGGTCTCAATGCTGAGCTATATGTGAGTATCCTACAAGACAAGTTACTTCGTACACTCGAATACTATGAGTATGAAAAGGACAACATAGTGTTCCAGCAGGTCAATGACCCAAAGAATACATCCAGATTGGCGAAGAAATGGTTCAATGATAATGAAGTAGAGGCGCTGGATTGTCCCATAGAGTTCCTAGACCTCAACTCAATTGAACATTTGTGGGTAGAGTTCAAGAATAAACTGTATACATACCTGAGTGAGTCGACCAGTGTGCACCAATTTTGGGAACGTATAGAAGAGACCTGAGATCAGATTTTGGTCGGAGACATCCTTGAAAGGTGAATTTACAAAATACTAACAAAATTATAAAAAATTAAAATTTAGATTTTTTTAGGAGCAAAACAGTAACACTGCAGTGATATGACAAGAATCTGCATAACGAATCACATGCAAAATAGTTGCAAGTCAAATTTATGTATGAGATACCTAAGATGATTGTCTATAAAATGATGGTAGTCTCACGTTCGAACCAGTGGCAGATGGTGAGATATGGAGCCTGAAAGTCGAAGGTTCAAAACATTGCTGCCCTTTTGCTCATCACTGTACATATTACATTCCATGTAATAAGCACCATGTTATATTACAGATGCTTCCATCCCGGCACTGAAAAGTTACAATACATTTTTCCTGTCCAGTCACCCTACCAGCCCTCATTTGCCCCTTTCAAGCATCAAAATAGTTTTAAAGGGAACCTGTCACGTGAAATTTTGGGATTAAACTGCAGGTTAAAAGCATTCTGAACCTACTAGGAGCCCACACTTAGAGCCCTGCTGGGGGAGAAAATGAACTTTATTCCTCCCGGCAGTGTCTGCGTTTCAGTCATGGGGGTGGTGTTGGCGCGGGTTGTCTGTGTACAGTGAGTATAGTGAGGCTGTTATCGCGCCCCAGCACTGATTGACTGTAGCTCAGCATTAGGCCCAGATATCAGTCAGTGGCAGGAGCGCGGTTACAGCTGCCACTCTCTATACACGGAGCAGTGACTGAACATGTGCCACCCATGTGGCTGAACGCCGCCAGGAAGAGTAAAGTTAATTTCCCCCAAGAGAAGGACTCTAAGTGTATGCACCGGGCAGGTTCAGAACACTATTGACCCCATTTCTGCAGGTTAATAGCATTTTTCTTGCGACAGATTCCCTTTAACCCCATCACAACATAAGAAGTATATTTACGTCATATGTCGTGTTACCGACTCAGCGCCGGAGTCAGCATCTTTTTCCTCACATGACAGCTGATTTATTCAGCTGTCATGTGCCTTTAACAGCCACGGGTGGATCGGAGCTGTTAACACGCGCCAGCCCGTAGCACGTCACAAATTCCAGCCATCGTCTCCCTTGTCACATGATCGGGGGCTCCAATGAGTTGTCATGACAGTCGGGGTGTTTGCAGATGACACCTGTGCCTGTCATTGTGAATTTCCTGGGACCGCCAGCTCATGGATGACGTTCAGAGCCGATGATGACTTCTGCTATACATAGCAGTGCTGAAGATTGCATAGAAAAGGCAATCAGATGATCAGAGCTTCAAGTCTCTTAAAGGGACTATTACATAACGCAAAAAGTGAAGAAAAAAATATAGAAGTTCAAACCACCCCGTTTTGCCCCATTGTAAATAAATCAATTAAAAAAATTCACATATTTAGTATCGCTGTGTTAAGAAATGTCTGATCTATCAAAATATCAAATAAATTATTTTGATCGGTAAAAGCGTAACGAGAAAATAATCGAAATGCCAGAATTACTTTTTTTTGGCTGCGAGAACACTGCCATAAAATTCAGTAAGAGGCAATCAAAACATCGTATCAACCCCAAAATGGTATCATTAAAAAGTCAGCTCGGTGCGCAAAAATTAAGCTACCAGCCAGGCCCAGATCCAGAAAAATGGAAACGCTAAGGGTCTATCAGAAAGTGGTGACAAACACAGAAAATATTTTTCATACAAATTTTGGAAATTTTTTGTAACTACTGAAATAAAAAATAGAGTATATATGTTTGGAATCATACTTGTACTGACCTGGGGGATCATAATGGCAGGTCAGCTTTACCATACAGTGAACATGGGAAAACGAAACCCAAAAAACAATTGTGGAATTGCACTTTTTTTGAAATTTTCACCACACTTGGAATTTTTTCCGGCATATGATAAAATCAATGGTGTCATTCAAAAGCACAACACGTCCCGCTAAAAACGAGCTCTCATTTGGCTGTATTGACGGAAAAATAAAAAAGTAATGGCACATGGAAAAAGGGAAGGAAAAAAACAAAAACGAAAAAAAGAAAAATGGCCATGGCGTGAAAGGGTTAAGTTGAGCATTCACCGCTTTCTGCAATTGTTGAATACGCTTGCTCCACAATTTTCAGAACTCCTATACAAGAGAATGAACAGAGCCATGCCCCACACCTATCAGATATACATGGCATCTGGGAGAGAGATTCCATTAATGACCAAAATGGCAATATCGCCTTCAATCTATGAACTATGGAGAGACGAAGGAAAAGTCACATCAAATCAAAGAATTGGTCAATCCGTGAAATCCTTATACTACATGGCTCTATTCCCAGTGCTGATGAAGGTGTACCATTACTTCATGCATCGGTATAGCTAATGGAGTTACATACATAGTATCTGAAGGAAAATAGAATATATAATGTGATATGTGTATAATTATATACTCTGCCTTATGAAATTAGGTTACAATTAAAAATGGTGACGTGTACACATATTAATCAAACATCTGTCATTTGGGAAAATCATAAAAACATACATAATGAAAATAATCTGAGATGTAATAACATGACAAGGAGATATGGATCTCTCCCTTGGACGGAGGATTACAGTATAACATGTTCCTTCCCTTCGACACATGCAGTTGACGTTTCACATGTAACAGCACCTTCTCGCCACCTACCATTGTCAATGTCTCCTGATGACATGTCCAAGTTATAACAACTGTCCATATTTTGTGCCTGTGTAAGTTTGTTGAAGGAGATAGGAGGAAGAGTGAGGGACGGGTCTGTAGGAAGGGGTGTCAGAGGAGGTCCGTATAAAGCAAAAGAGGACCAAAATAAATCACAGGTACAGCAACAGCATCTTAGAGCACTGAGCAAAACATATTGTCAGCCTGCAAAGCATAAATCTGGATGAATGACTGAACATGCACAACTAATGAGCAATGCAATTGTATTTATTATTCTTAGGTGCAGTGAAAACACAGAAACTGGACTTAGGCCGGGGCTACACGATGACTTTGGCCACGACAACGTGTCACAGCCAATTTGATCGCATAGTGACTTGCAATTTGCTCTGAGTCACTAAAAGATTTCTTGTGATAGGCGTGTTGTGGTGGTGACAATTTGCTGGGATCCCATTACACCGAAATGGATCACCAGCATTGAGACATGTGCGGCCAAAGTTGATGTGTAGCCTCAGACTAATCAGAGTTCTAAATAATATTTACACTAAAACCTTTATAAATAAGTAGCCATACTGCAGATTTATATTTCTTACGTTTTAGGGACAGAAGAATGAATTAATGTCCATAACTGACACAAACGGTAGCGGAGGAACCACATTGATTAGATTTTGAGAACAGAAAAAAAGTTCTGAATGATGCACTTTTTCTTCTATTCGCTAAAAATCAACAAGTAGGAGAACCCAAACGGACTCCATAATAATCATGGGGTTCCTCTGCTTTCATTTGCATCAGATATGCACTGGATCCATTTTAGACATTAATTCTGTTTGTCCGTTCCTAGAAAGGGAACAGAAAACAGAATGTGCAAACACAGGTGTGAACAAAACCTAACTCTTTTATGTTGAATAAATGACTAGGTTTTACTTCATGCATCCAACCGATCAGACCAGAATCTGCACATACCGTATATACTCGAGTATAAGCTGAGATTTTCAGCCCATTTTTTAGGCTAAAAGTGCCCTTCTCGGTTTATACTCGAGCCATTGACCTAGGGGGTCAACGGGGGAGGGGCTGTCACATCATACTCACCTGCTCCCGGCGCGGTCCCTGCTTCTCAGATTGCCTCTGACGCTGGCAGCTTGTTCCTGTGTTCAGCGGTCACGTGGTACCGCTCATTAAAGTAATGAATATGGACGCGACTCCATTCCCATAGGGGTGGAGCGCATATTCATTACTTTAATGAGCAGTACCACGTGACCGCTGAACACAGGAACAGCTGCCGATGCCAGAGACCATCGCATCGGAGAAGCAGTGACTGCGCCAGGAGGGTGAGTATGATGGGGGAGGGTGAGCCATGCGATATTCACCTGTCCCCGTTCCACCGGTGGGCTCCGTCTTCCGCGTCCTCTGACTGTGACGTTCAGGTAAGAGGGTGCGATGACGTGTTTAGTGCGCCCTTCTGCCTAAACAGCCACGGCAGAGACCTTGAAGACACAGCGGCACGTGGTGGTGGAATGGGGACAGGTGAATATCGCAAGTGCCGGGGGCCTGAGCGACGAGAGGTGAGTATGTCATTTTTGTGCAGCATTATATGGGGCATATTTTTGTATGAAGCATCTTATGGGGCCATCATTAAGCTTTTATGCAGCATTATATGGGGCATATTTTAATATAGAGACTCTTATGGGGCCCATCATGAACTTTATGGAGCGTTATATGGGGCATATTTTGTATGGAGCATCTTATGGGGCCCATCATGAACTGTATGGAGCATTATATTGGTCTCCTGATTCAATATGGATATTGAAAAACACTTAACCTACTGATGTCTCAATCAATTTTACTTTTATTGGTATCTATTTTTATTTTTTAAATTTACCAGTAGCTGCTGCATTTTCCCACCCTAGGCTTATACTCAAGTCAATAAGTTTTTCCATTTTTTGTGGCAAAATTAGGGGTCTCGACTTATACTTGGGTCAGCTTATATTCAAGTATATACGGTACATAGGTAATCCAGGATAGGGCAGTGTAAGAGACTATGAAAGATGCTTATTATAGGGCCATCCACTACATTAATATTTGGATTGTAAATTAGCTGTATATGCGCACGGTGGGCATATCACGCCTTTATAGTCTTCTTGATTGACAGTGGAGAGCACAGATGACATTACACAGCAGAACCTCTTTCTCTGCTGTCAATCAAGAATGACAGATGGTGGTGGCAAGAAGGAAAGAGGAGCATATGCAGTGATATGCCTACCAGTGCACTTAGAGTGGCATGTAAAAGTTTGGGCATCCCTAGTTAGAATTACTGTTATTGTGAATAGTTAGGCATGTTGAATATTAACTGATCTACTGATCTCTATTAGACCTAAAGTTAAAGATGACACATTTTCTTTATATTTTAGTCAAAAAATGTAGTCATTTTTTAAAATAACAAAAAGGAAAATGGCCAGATGCAAAAGTTTAGGTTAGTACCTAGTAGCTCCCCGTTTTGAAAGTATCATAGCTTGTAAACGCTTTTTGCAGTTTTTCTAGTTCTGTAAGATTCCTGGGTCATCTTTCTATTTTGAAGTCTAACCACAGATTTTCAATGATATTCAGATCAGGGGACTGTGAGGGCCAGTGTAAAACTTTCAGCTTGCACCTTTTGAGGTAGTCTATTGTGGATTTTGACTTGTGTTTAGGATTATTATTAGTGATGAGCGAGTGTACTCGTTGCTAGGGTTTTCCCGAGCACGCTAGGGTGATCTCCGAGTATTTGTTAGTGTTCGGAGATTAAGTTTTTATCGCCGTAGCTGAATGATTTACAGCTATTAGCCAGCTTGATTACATGTGGGGATTCCCTAACAACCAGGCAACCCCCACATGTACTCAGCCTGGCTAATAGCTGTAAATCATTCAGCTGCGGTGATGAAAACTTAATTTCCGAACACTAACAAATACTCGGAGATCACCCGAGCATGCTCGGGAAAACCCGAGCAACGAGTACACTCGCTCATCACTAATCATTATACAACTGTAGAAGCCATACTCTTTCCAACTTCAGCTTTTTTACAGATGGTGTTATGTTTGCATCAAGAATTTGTTGAAATTTCAATGAATCCATTCTTCCCTCTACCCTGAAATGTTCCCTGTTCCATTGGCTGCAACACAACCCCAAATCATGATTGATCCACCCCCATGCTTAATGGTTAGCAAGATGTTCTTTTCCTAAAATTCTGTGCCCCTTTTATCTTCGCATATACCTTTGATAATTGTGGCCAAAGAGTTCTATTTTAACCTGCAAAACTTGTTTCCATAATGCATCAGGCTTGTTTAGATATTCTTTTGCATACTTCTGACTCTGAATTACATGGTCAGGAAACAGGAGAAGTTTTCTTCTGATGACTCTTCCATCAAGACCATATTTGTCCAGCTGTCTCTGAACAATAGAACAATGTAACACAACTACAGTGCCTGCTAAATCTTTCTGAAGGTCTATTGCAGTCAAGCGGGGGCTCTGATTTGTCTCTCTAGCAATCCTACGAGGAGTTCTTACTGGCATTTTTGCTTGGTCTTCCAGACCTTATCTTGACCTCCACCGTTCCTGTTAACTGCCGTTTCTTAATTACATCTCAAACTGAGGAAAAGGCAGCTTGAAAATGATTTGCTATCTTCTTATAGCCTTCTCCTACTTTGTGGGCCTCCACCACTGTCATTTTCAGAGTGCTAGGCAAGCTGCTTAGAAGAACCCATGGCTGCTGTTTTTTGGCACAAGGTTAGAGGAGGCTGAGTTTTTATAAAGCTGGGTAATTTGCATCACCTGGTCTTTCCTAAAGATAATTGTGAACAAGCCATGACCCTAACAGGCTAATTAAGGTCTGAAACCTTGGTCAAAGTTAACTAAGAACACAAATCTCCAAAAGTGCCCAAACATTTGCATTGGCCCATTTTCCAATTTCTAAAATTTAGAAAATGACTATATATATATATATATATATATATATACTAGGGGTGCTCACATACGTATTTTTTAGAATGTTTTACATCGCACTGTCTTAGGACACAGACAACCATGGAGCTCGGTCTGATCTTGGACTGCAATGCGCCAACTGGCCAATGGTCTCCAAACCTGAGCACGATAACCTAATAAAAGCTGTCATTCTCCGGTCAGGAGACTCGTGCCCAGTCCGTGGACCAATTTTGCACAGACATCAACATAAGCCCTAATACTACCTCTACTTGCACGGGGGTATTGTACCAACAGGTTCCTTTTAGTGATAATTTGGGAAGCAATGCCTTTTTATTACCAGTAGTACCGGTATTTTGACAGTGACTACATTTTTTTATAATTCAGCCTCTCTACGATAATACATCAAGATCTGATTGGAGAGTAGACTTTCAACTTTTAAAAGATTATCCCACAATTAAAAATTAACTTACTTTGAAAGATCACCAATAGCTTAAGATTTACTATATTAAAAAAGGCTAAAAAGCTCCAGAGTCTAAATATTGCTTGTTATGGTTCCCCTTGCTATTCCTTTGATTCTCTCTCAGAATATCCAATTAATGTGTGTTGAGAAAAGGCTGCTTCTAGTCCACTGACTAAACTTGTGATGAGCCACTAATAAAAGCTCATGGTTGAATGTTTGCAGAATTTATAGGTCATTACAGATTTTGTTCACACAAAGTAAAAAGTATACCATATATATCTGTATAATGTATTAGTGTGGATAAACACTTTGCACAATGAAACCTACCAGATCGAGGTTTTAAACCAAAGGCTGCATTATGTACTGGAGACATGGTAGGGGTGCCATCTTCTACCTGGAGTGGAAAAGAATACAACATACTTCAGTATTATAAGCTAGCTGTGATGAATTTCCAGATGCTATTTTCAGCTTAAAGGTGAATCACATTATTTCATTGAATTTTGGTGATATGCTGTTATGGAATATTATATATGATACTTTATATATGGTACCAACAATTAATTTTTTATAGAGGACATATATATTGTAAGATGACCGGCGGATGAGTCCTTCAGGGGAGATATGTGTCATCGCGGCTATTAGCTGCAGTGATGTGAGCTCGGAAGCATGCTCCAACACATATAGTGCTGAGTGTTATTTGGGGCCATTCCAGAGCCGGGTTTTAGTAGTGGTCACAAGAGATGGGTGGGAATACCTGCTCACATATCCCAACACCAGGGGCATGGTTTGGTAGATAAAATGGAGGCTGAGTGTCTGGAGCTGGAGATGTGTGGATCTTCATTGTGTTGGTCTGTGCTAAAGCCTAGAGAACGGGACACTATCCTGAGTGGGCGGAGCAGCTGTGTGTGTTCTATGGAGATTTTCCTTTATGTTTTCCCTTTGTGCCAAAAAAGGCAGTGTTTTGTTTTGCCATCTGGGGCGGTTTATGAACTTTAAATAAACTTGCCTGGACATTGCAGCAATACTGCTTCCTGTGCCTACCTCAACCGCAGCCGAGTGCGTACAATCCTCTACAACATGTATAGGTGAGGGAGTGATGCCCTGATCCTCAAAGTTTAATATTTAATTGAAAAAATATCTAGAATATAAACAGTTAAAGTAGTGCTCTAATCTTCTTTCTTCAGGACCGCACCACCTCCCTGCCTCCCGGTTTCTGTTTGCTTCTGAAGATTGACATGGTGGCGTTGCTCGTCAGAACTAAGTGCTCTCACTATCGGCTAGTAGAGGCAGCTTTGCCTGTGCGGCATGGAAGAACTGCTGGGAGACTGAAAGTGCCAGATCCAGCAACTGGAAAGTTTCAGAAAGGAGCTTGTAGACAATAAAACAGATCCTGCAAGGTGGCCAGCAACTTGGCAACAAGCTGCACACAATACAGTGGCATGTAAAAGTTTGGGCACCCATGGTCAAAATTACTGTTTTTGTGAACAGTTAAGCAAGTTGAATATTAACTGATCTACTGATCTCTAAAAGTCCTAAAGTTAAACATGACACATTTCTTTGTATTTTAAGCAAAAAAAATGTATTGTCATTTTTTACATTTTAAAAATTACAAAAAGGAAAATGGGCAGATGCAAGTTTGGGCACCCCTGTATGGTTAGTACCTAGTAGTTCCTCGTTTCGAAAGTATCACAGCTTGTTAACGCTTTTTGAAGCCAGCCAGCGGACTGTGAGGGCCATTGTAAAACCTTCAGTTTGTGCCTTTTGTAGTAGTCCACTGTAGATTTTGACGTGTGTTTAGAATCATTATTTGTAGAAACCATCCTGCTTTCAACTTCAGCTTTTTTACAGATGGTATTATGTTTCCATCAAGAATTTGTTGAAATTTCATTGAATCCATTCTTCCCCTCGAAAAAAAATGTTTCCTATGCTATTGGCAGCAACCCAACCCTAAAACATGATTGATCCACTCCCATGCTTAATGGTTGGCGAGATGTTCTTTTCCTGAAATTCTGTGCCCTTTTTCTCCACACAATTCCTTGATCATTGTGACCAAAGAATTCTATTTTAACCTCATCGATCCACATGACTTGTTTTCAAAATGCATCAGGCTTATTTAGATATTCTTTTGCATATTTCCGATGCTGAATTTTATGGTGAGGACACAGGAGAGGTTTTCTTCTGATGACTCCTCCATGAAGTCAATGTTTGTGCAGGTGTCTCTGAACAGTAGAACAATGTACCACAACTCCAGAGTCTGCTAAGTCTTTCTGAAGGTCTTTTGAAGTCAAGCGGGGGTTCTGATTTGCCTCTCTAGCAATCCTACAAGTGTCTCGTGCTTAAATTTTGCTTGGTCTTCCAGACCTTATCTTGACCTACACTCTGTTAACTGCCATTTCTTAATTACATTTCAAACTGAGGCAACTTGAAAATGTTTTGCTATCTTCTTATAGCCTTCTCCTGCTTTGTGGGACTCTACCATTTTCAGAGTGCTAGGCAGCTGCTTAGAAGAACCCATGGCTGCTGTTTTTAGATGCAAAGTTATAGGAGGCTGGGTTTTTATGAAGCTGAGAAATTTGCATCACCTGGCATTTCCTAACGATCATAGTGAACAAGCCATAACCCTAACAAGCTAATTATCGCCTGAAACCTTGGTCAAAAATATCTGAGCACATAAATCTCCTTTATGTAATCTTTAAAATGTAAAAGATGAAAACACATTTTTTGCCTGAAATTCAAAGGAAATGTGTCATCTTTAACTTTAGGACTTTTAGAGATCATTTCATCTTTAACTTGCTTAACTGTTCACAATAACAGTAATTTTGACCAGGGGTGCACAAACTTTCACATGCCACTGACACATGACACTGGAAAGGATTTTTAATAAGAATTAAATTTACATGTTTTCACAAGCACTTTTCCATTTTAAGGGTAAGTTCAGACTAGTTGGTTTTTCAGCGTTTTTTTTTTTCTGCAGCAAAACCTGATCTCTTGGCTGGAAAGAAGCTGCAGACAAAAAGCAGGTTTTTCTTGCTTATTGTGCTGCGGGTTTGTCTCTTTTGCATACTGATAAAGTTTAGTGTTGAAACAAAAAGTCTTTCTATAGAATCAAGTTTTGGCACAAAAAACGCAGCAAAACCCGATGACTTGGTTTATAGTGCGTTTTTTCAGCGTTTTTTTACCACCTATGCATTTCAATGGATGAAATGCTGAAAAAATGCTCAAAGAAGTGACATACTCCATTGGGAAAATAAAGCAAAGCACAAAATCCTGATGGCAAAAAAAAAAAAACAAGGGGTGTGCATGAGATTTCTGAAATCTCATAGGCTTTGCTGATACTGTAAAACGCAGCTGAAAAATAGAAAACTGACAGCTGATCCATGCTGCCCGAACCACTGGCAGCATGTATCAGTCAGTGGCTGCATAGTGTCTGCCAGGCATGTTTGACTATGAAATGATACAGGGTTTCAGCGAAAAACAGACTTTAAAAGCCAATAGTGGCCGAGCCACACAGAAGACTAGCAGTGAGATGGGTCCCCAGTGGCTACTCCTTGCCCACTCCTTTTGAGTGATGGATAAGGGAGCGGGCAGGAAGAACGCACCAGGGACTGACTTTCCGACAGTCTTCTGTGCTGCTCGGCCACCAGCAGTTTGCAAACTGTTTTTCTGTGAAATTCTACAGTGTTTCAAAGTCAAATATTCCTGGCTGAAACCATGCAGTCACTGTCTGATACGTGGTGCCCGTGGTTCCCTTCAACCATTTAAGAACTTGAGACAACTTCTTTAAATTTGGGTACACTATGCTTTTCAGAAGAATGCCAAGCTGTAAAAAGTCAACAGCTGAAAAGTATGTCACAGAACCATTTGTGCCACAAGTATGATTGCATTTATGATTTATGATTGCACACAGTACAAGATATGTCATGAGTAGACGAACTATTAAAGTATAGTAATGTGTAACCCACCTCTTCCTGGGAAGTAAAACCTGCTTCATTCTCATTCATCTCATTCTGCGCATTAAAGAAAAGGTCATTAGGTACATTAGTAGGATAAGGCAACATACATGCCACGTATGCCCTGCAGAAATAAAGGGTGATGTCAGGAATTGGAAAAAAAAAGAGTCTTGAAGTGAATGAGCAGCAATACCAGATACTGACCATGGAGAAAAGTGATTGTGTTTCTAAAAAGCAGACCCTGTCTTCTTATGTCAGACAGCCCCCTTAATGCCTATCTTAGACTATATGGACAAAAGTATGTGGACCCCTGACAGTTCCAACTGTATAAGTTTGTTGGACATTGCAATTCAAAACAATGTTCCTAGTACCTGGTGACCCGGATGTCATCATGACAACATCGGGTCACCATGGCAACAATAGGGAATCTGTGATGACAATGCGAGGTCTCCGATCCAAAGGCAGAGGGGCTTTCTTGCTGTGATCGAGTTCAATCGCAGCATTTAGGGAGTTAAAGTGTCGGGAGCGGTGTGAGACCACTTCTGGCACTGAGTGCTGGGTGTCAGCTCTCATAAACAATTGACACCCAGAGGCGACCCAGCACACAAAGCATTAGTGCGCATACAAATCACCTGGATGTATCCATCCTTCCCAGGTTGGTAAGTACCAGGCCACATCCAAGGTGGTAAAGGGGTTAATGTTCGGGTTCATTCAATATTTTGACACATCTGGCTTTTATGGATGTGGTGATACTAAATAGGCATATTTTTTTATTTCTTTATTATTAATAGGGGAAAAGATGGGTGATTTTATTTTTTCTTTCCACATTTTTTAAAACTTTTCTTTTCTTACTTTATTTCTTAGTATCCTTAAGTACCCTTAGCCCCCTTGCCTGTTCTATGTACTACAGAGAAAATTACGTTTCACGGGAAGACAAAGCTGGCAGTGGTGGGACTTCAGTAGGCAGCTGTGGGGGACTTCAGTAGGCAGCTGTGGGGGACTTCAGTGGGCAGCTGTGGGGGACTTTAGTGGGCAGCTGTGGGGGAAAATTTAAAAAGTTAAACAGTAATGGTAAGAGATGAGCTAACCCGTAGAAGTTTGGGTTCGACCGAACTTTAGTCCTAAAATCACTTTGCGTATTAGAACAGTATCCAAAATTGAACCTGACCCTGAACGCTATAGAAATCAATGGGGACACTAACTTTGGAACTGGAAAATCTCTTTTTCCTCCCCAAACGCACAAACTTTTTGTAACAACTCTGCTGGCATCACAGCATGGCCTCACATCTCTCACACAATCTTACCCACTGCTCCAGGCCATGATGTGGTTTCTGTTTCTTGCCAGCTCCATGTTCTGTGTCTCTGCTCTCTGCATGCTTCATGGCTATGTGTATAGGGGGCCGGCGCCTGAACTCTCTGGTTCTTATAGGAATCAGGTGCATCTGTCTAATCAGTTCCTGACCAATTATCAAGAGGCCTCCTGTATATAGTGCAGCTCCACCCTGTGCTCTGGGCCTGTGCAATGTGTTAGCTCAGTTAGTGTTTAGCTGCTGAGTTTGCCTGGCCTTGCTCTGAGTTATTCCCTCTGAGCTTTTTTCTGTGCTATTGCCTTGATCTTGTAGTCCGCCATACAGGAGGCAGAATATCCTGGTCCCTGTGTCTTGTTCCATTGCCTTGTCTGTACTTTGTCTTTTCTCGGTCTCCTTGTCTGTGGCTTCCTTCCCTGCTTTGTCTTTCCTTGTGTTCTCAGTCTGCTTACACTCCGCACTCTTGCGGCTCTGCACTCAGACCTTGCTTCGCACTCTCTGACATTGATCTGTGGCTCCGCTCTTTGCGGTTCTATCTGGCTCCGCTCTTTGCGGTTCTATCTGGCTCCGCCTCCTGTTTCTACACTTGACTCCGTCTCTGCTCTTGGCTCCGCCTCCAGCGTCTCCGCTTTTGGTTCCACCTCCAGCATCTCCGCTCTTGGCTCCGCCTCCAGCGTCTCCGCTCTTGGCTCCGCCTCCAGCGTCTCTGCTCTTGGCTCCGCCTCCAGCGTCTCCGCTCTTGGCTCCGCCTCCAGCGTCTCCGCTCTTGGCTCCGCCTCCAGCGTCTCCGCTCTTGGCTCCGCCTCCAGCGTCTCTGCCCTTGGCTCCGCCTTCTCCTTCTCTTCTCTTAGTTCCACCTTCTACTCGTACTCAGCCTCCTGCGTTTCTGTTCTTGGTTCTAGCTCTTGTGTATCAAAGCAGGGTGTGACTAATAATAAAAATTAACTTTTAATATATATAAGGCTAAAATCGGTATAATCAACCACATATAGGTAAACAAACAAAGGACTCACAGAATAGATTCCCATATACATGGAATCTGCGGATAGTAGGATCCCTCAGACTGTCCACATGGACGCCTCAGTGTCAGTCTTGAAAGGGAAAAATCTCCCAAGAAGGAGCATGTAACATGTACAAGTAGTATCTCTCACCGCATGTAAAAAACCATGAAGGTGCGGTGAAGGTGCATGTATCCTGTCTTTGTAGTTAATGCAGAGCCATACACAGTACATAAAGAAAAATTGGAACGATCTTACCTCTAGTTCCCTTGTAACGGCAAGATCTACTCACATCCGCAGCATCTGGGAGGGGGGGTCCACAGTTTTGACCACACATATACCCATCCAAGCTGTCAGGCGTGTGAATTAACCCCAAAACATCAACCGCATTTTTCCCTACGCGTTTCGTTTTATGGACTCATCAGGGGAAACCGATATGACGTCCCTCCACCTCCGTGGGGGACCTTAAACCTAGGGGTATGCCAAGGTTTAAAACGAAACGCGTAGGGAAAAATGCGGTTGATGTTTTGGGGTTAATTCACACGCCTGACAGCTTGGATGGGTATATGTGTGGTCAAAACTGTGGACCCCCCCTCCCAGATGCTGCGGATGTGAGTAGATCTTGCCGTTACAAGGGAACTAGAGGTAAGATCGTTCCAATTTTTCTTCATGTACTGTGTATGGCTCTGCATTAACTACAAAGACAGGATACATGCACCTTCACCGCACCTTCATGGTTTTTTACATGCGGTGAGAGATACTACTTGTACATGTTACATGCTCCTTCTTGGGAGATTTTTTCCCTTTCAAGACTGACACTGAGGCGTCCATGTGGACAGTCTGAGGGATCCTACTATCCGCAGATTCCATGTATATGGGAATCTATTCTGTGAGTCCTTTGTTTGTTTACATATATGTGGTTGATTATACCGATTTTAGCCTTATATATATTAAAAGTTAATTTTTATTATTAGTCACACCCTGCTTTGATACAATTTTTTGACTGGTGACACACCGCTGTTTTTGATTCTAGCTCTTGTGCTTTCGCTCTGCATCCGCTCTTGCGGTCTTTCTCTACTTGTTACTTAGTCCTCCTGTCTGAACAGGTTCCAACCTGTTTCACATACCTGCCTGCAGACCGGTCCCTACCAGTTCTTCCTATGTTCCAGCTGTACCCACCTGCCTACCAGACAGCCAGCCGTGTCTGCCTGCCCGCCAGTGTCTCTGTTGTACCCGTCTGCCTGCCTGTGTCCCAGCCGTGCCCGCCTGTCAGCCAGAGTGCCAGCCGTGCCCGCTCCGTTCTTTAGTGGGATCAGCAGCCACAGCCAGACATTACCCTGGAGTGGCACCTGGTAGCTTCCTATTGCACAAGTCTGACCTCACCATCAGAGGCTCCAGCGAACACCTAGGAAGCTACTTAGTTACGCCCCTTCCAGGGAAGTTTGGTCTGTGGTCCAGTGGGGCCACACCCCCGTATGCCCGCGCCAACCAGTCTGGGCGCGTGCGTGACACTTTTAAACGGACTTGCAGGAGAAGTCCCTGTTCGGAGCTCAACACCAGACACTAGAAGTCTGGTACGAACCCTGAACTTTACAATTCGGGTTCGCTCATCTATTGGAGATAACTCCGGTCTCAGCTGCTACAGCGAGATATTGGCATCTCCCTGAGCCTGCTCCATACACCGGTACCTGAAGGGTTTAAAGTTCTTTAGCTTGAACTAATGCATCGGACAACCAAAATGGCCATAGCCAGTAGATGAAAGATCCCATGATAATGACAAGTGACAGATTCACTACCATCCTTTCCGACTTCCAGACAAGTTTGATGCAGTCTGACAGCCATGGATGACACACCTGGCTGCTTTGCCACAATGACAATAAGCCATTTTCTCGTGGCATATGATCTTGGAAATACTATGAGCCCATCCACTATATCCTCTCCCTTGTGTGTCCTGTTTCTAAACCTTATGGATGTCAGAATGTTTGACCTCAGATATCCAACTGGGGAACAAGTTGTTGTTTCGTTTCATTGCTTCTTTAATTCTGTATGTCCTTGGGTTTGCTTATGGGCAGCAATAAAGCAGCATTTATTTTTTGCTGACATTATGCATTTTTGATATTTGGTTTTATTGCATTGTAAAGCTGTAATAGCGTGAGAAACTGTGTTAGTGTTACAACTCAATGAAGGGGGCTGTCTACATGACTTTTAGCACAGATCATTGTCTAATTTAAAGCTGTATTTAACAATGGAACAATCACCGAGACTGAGGGTATCAAATTGATGAAAAGTGGTTAGTTTCCAAATTAGTAAGTTAGTAAAGTGAATCAGTGTTTACATATGGTTTTCATAGCAGATACATTATAGGTCTATAGCATTAGCAGAAGTTTATGCACAATTTAAAAACTGCATGAGAGTTGCTCAGTCATTGCACATCATCATCACATCTTAATTACAATTAATTGATTGTAGTAAAGGTTTATTCCCCAAACGCAATGTGATATTATAGCAATGGCTGATCATACAAAGTGCAGCTGGTTTCCTGCAAGCATAGCTCTACTATCTCTCCACTTCTGATATATGCTGCATTCCCACATAAGAGTGTCACAGTCCACGTACAAACCTTTGAATCACAGACTGTCTCCTGACCGAAGCTTCAAAACCTCATATATATGTGTGTTTGTGGCAATAGTGTGGTATTATACCTCTGTGCACTGTCTCCTCCTGTGCAGTACCCTGCCTGACCGATTGTATCTTCTGCCGCATATTATCAGCATAGCTGCCTGTGTGGTACAACATGGTTTCTTTCAGATATACATACTCCTGCACTCCTCTACAACAGAGCTTGTAATTATTAGGCAGTGCATAGTTGTGTTTTTTTGTCTGCTGTTGACAGATCTGTGTTCTGAAACTGCACATGTTGCTCTGTTGATGCATATGGCAGAAGATAAACCTCTGTCATATGCATCAACAGAGCAGCATTTCATATAAATGAACTCTCGGCAGCAGGCAATAAAAAGTCTAGTAATTACAAAATCTGCTGTAGAGGCGTGCAGAAGAGTTGAGATCTGACAGAAACCAGCCAACAATTATAGTATGTAAAACCACACTGCAGCTATACTGATGTAAATGGCAGAAGATAAAAAAAATGGCAGGCAGGGTTGTTCAAGAGCAGACAAAGAAGAGTAAGGTGAATGCTACACTTAGATTAGCATGATGATAACTCAAGACAGGTGGGGCTACTCAAGAGGACAATAGAGGGGTCTGTGCCCTAAAGAGGAGCAAGTGCTGTTGCCAAAATATAGCTTTAGCAGTATACGAATAGGATCTCCTATTCCAATTTGTGAAGCCTGATGTACAAATTGGCATATAGAAATGAAAAAATACAAAAAAGTACAAGAAAGAAACTTTATATTGGCTTAGTCTGTATATTAACAATAAGTATACATTTACTGTGCTTTGTGAAAAATAAGGCAATATTGGGTGTAATCATGTAAATCATGCTATTTGCCTGTGCACGAAGACAAAAGAGAAATCATGAGATATGTGGACTTACAACACTCTGGTTCTCTGATATTTTATAACTATATAACGTTATGTTGCTATTATACAGTAAACACATGCTATGAGCAATTTACTGTCACATTTAATTCTTACCTGCAGGATTGGAGACATCTGTAATTCTACTTGGCCGCTAGAAGAAAGAAAGAAAAGTCAGTAATCTGTGGATATGACTTAGCGCTATATTAATATCCTCTACAATGAGAAATGAACACACTTTACTGTGGACTTATTCACATCAGGTGGTGTAGATGGTAAACTGTACAGCTCTGTGCCATCTTCAATTTCCATTCTACTCCTGCAGGAAATATAAAAAAAAATAATTAACTGTAAATGACACAATGGCAAATTAATGTTTTAATGAAGTGAGCAAATACGGCAAACAATTTTTGGATCTCCCATGGAAGTGAATATGCCCAGGCACCTCTCCATTATCGGCAGAATGTAACCGAGCCCTGTTCACACGATGGGGCCTGTATTTTGTTGGTAAACAGGTCATAAAGATTAAGACAGAAGAACTTCATTAACTGTTCCCAAATTATGTGAAGGAAAGAAATGCGGCTCTGTTCTGCCGCTTACGCTAATCATACCAATAAAATAGTTCAGACCGACACTTAGGGAATATGTTAGTAGTAACAGTCCAGTCTATTACCGTAATTAGATTATTATTCTTTACCTTGTAGGGTCTTGTAACATATCGACTGCTTCTCGTAATTGGTCTATCATTCCTGAATTGATTTTGTTACTTTCCATACTGGTATTGCTGCAAAACAAGCAAAATAACAACTGAAATCCTGAGGGCAAAACTGATTCATATCACATAAGGCTATATTGTAGACTCAGAGTGAGATAATGTATTCTCCTCCTTTACTTGGATTTTGTATAGTATTTGCATGTGTTTACTTTCTTCATCCATTAGAGGACAGGCTTCTTAGCTTCTTAAGAAAAATTGCTACTTTTTCATTAACTGTTGACTACTTTGTTTTTCATACCTGCAGTTTATTAGAAAACTGAATCGGATCTGTTAACAGGCTCCACAATACAAACTGCTTCAATTAAACAGATTAGATGAGGCTGACGTAATGACCTTGAAATTCCAAGTCAGAATGGTTAAATAATTGTTTGAGAAAGTTTAATCTCAATCTACACTCATCTATAGTGATTGACAGCTCCTCAGTGTCCCTCCTGCTGGGATCTCACACTGCTCAGTACAAGCTGACAGTCAGGCTGGGTAAATAGAGACTACATACACTTGGACTTGTGAGCTATTTCATTCTACAGCTGGACTCCTAAAATGATAAACTTGATATCTGGGTTTTGCAGCCATTCTGTTATAGATTTCCAAAGTAAGCATGCCAGCTTCATCAGCTCTAACATATCTATTTACTAAAGTATGCATTTTAAGTTGTGAAGTCTGGTAACAGATCCACTTTGTGGGAATTCTGAACTATTACATCAAACTGATATATTCTTAGAGGATATTTATAACTGAGTTGTTTTTGTACTTGTTCTTGTTTGCTATATTTATAATAACGAAGATCAGTCATGTGGACCTAACATCATCCACATAAACTGCTGTAGTTTTTTGAGCCAAAGTCAGGATGATTTGACAAATAATGAGAAATATAAAGGAAGCCTTCTATTTGCCCTTGTTGCTTCATACACTTTTGGCTTTGGTTCAAAAACTGCAGTTTAATTTTTCTCAAAGACCTACATGTAAGAAATCACCATTAAAAGTAATATAAAGTGTTATCAATTTGAAATACACTCACTTATGATGCTTAGGCCATGGTGTATCCTCCTGTATTTGCAAAGGTTCATCAAAATCATCTGTTTTAGCCTACGATCAAAAAGTAAAAGGTCAATGAAGTACTTTATCTTAGTTAATCTTTGCCCCCCTTAGGAATTACAATCTGAAATTCAAATTAACCTATTACGGTGGTTTCATTTTTTGCAGTATTTTTTTCAGCAAAGGTTCTCATACCAAACACTCTCTTGCCCTGCTACAACCCGGTGAGAAAATAAATTTGCAATAAGTACAGGGGTTGGACTGCAGAAGACTGGGGTAATGTTATTTTCTCTAATGAAGCCCTCTTCAGACTGTTTTGGCCACCTGGAAGAATGATGTCTGGAGAAGAAAAGGTTGAGCGCTACCATGAGTCTTGGGCCATGCCAACAGTAAAGCATCTATCCAGAAGGGTGGGCTCACTCACAATTTTGCCTAATATCACTGCCATTAATCATGGATGGTTTCTAGACATCGTCAGAGAACTTCACCCAAAGATCCAGGAGCAATTTGGTGATGAGCAATGCTTTCTCCAGCATGATGGAGACCATGTCATAAGGTAAATGTGATGGCTAAGTGGCTCACAGAATAAAAAAAATGACATTTTTGGTTCCATGACCAGGAAACTCCCCAGATCTCAATCCAATTGAGAACCTGTGGTCAATCCTCAAAAACTCAAAAACCAGAAGGACAACATTACACAGAGATTGTGATAAGCTCCAGGCACTAAGTAGACAAAAATGGGCAGTCATCAGTCAGGATTTGGCCCAGAAACTGATACCCAGCTGCCAGGCAAATTCCAGAAACAGAAACCTTGAAAAATAAAGGACAAGACTGTAGATATTAGGCTACTTTCACACATCAGTTTTTTGCCTTCAGGCATAATCCGGCTATTTTTGAAAAAAAAAAACAAATCCGGTGCAAATTGTGAAAAACTGATGCATCGGTTTTTTTTGCTGGATCCGTTTTTGTTTACTGGGGTTAGAGTTTGGACGTCCGAGAGAGAGATTCTCCAGAATGGAAAACGAAGCTACGGGCATGCTCAGTGTAAAAATACCGAAATCGGTAGCCGGATCCAGTCATTTCACCCCACGTTTCATCCGTTTATCGCTGGAACCATCGCTGTGCATTTTTTTGCTGGACACAAAAAAAGTTCCTCTGTACATTTTCTCCGTCCGGCGGAAACATAATTTTTGACGGATCTGGCAAAAAAAACGGATAAAACATCTGGCTGACAGGCGCAATCCGGCGCTAAGACAACTCTATGAGAAAAAAATATGTATCCGGCGAAAAAAACGGATCGTTTTTTTTTTTCAAAACTCACCGGATTGTGCCTGACGGAAAAACCTGATGTGTGAAAGTAGCCTTAGTCTTTACATAAACTTGATGTATTAATTCAATACAAGTATAAAAACTTGTGTAATATTTAGAATTGTACTTCAGTAACCATAGAAACATGTAGCAAAAAGATCTAAAAATATTAAAGAATCAATCTTTGTGAAAAACAAAATTCATGTTACTCTCAAAACTATTAGCCACGACTGTAGTGTGACACACAAGGAATAAGACTTCGTAATGTAGTTTCACAAAAAATAAACATTGAGTTGAGAAATACTAATGATAGAACTTCAATGTGCATCACTTCATGTAAGCCTGAGGACCCCATGCGCATCACACACATACTGGATTCCTGAAAGGTCATAATAAAATGTAATACAATTTAAAAAATATAATAAAATTTCACATGCACAGCACCATGGAATTAATTAATGGTGCTATATAAATAAATACATAAATAAATAATAATAATAAAATGTATATTGTATTCAATACAGAAATTCTGTACTCCTGGGAAGTTCGGTGCTCGGACAGAGCCCAGTCCCATAGGTATAATAATAGAAGGAATCCACACTCGCAGAAAGGCGAAAAAGATGACAATTATTTGTGTAAAAATACAGAGTAAACGTGCAACGTTTCGGTCTGTTCTAGACCTTCTCCAAGCATACACCTCTAACCATTGTTCCCAGTAGGAGCTGAAAGAGAAAACTGGGGCTGTGCAGCACATACAGAGGTTACAGGAGGTTCCCCTTCAGTGTTGCACAGCTCCAGGTTTATGACAGTTGAAAACCCTTCAACTCAGTTCTCTTTCAGCTCCCAGTGGAGAATAACGCTTAGAATTGGGTGTCGCAAAAAGTTCTAGAATAGACCAAAACATCACACGATATATACACATGCATTGGATGACACAAATAAATATCATTTTCACCAGTCTACGAGTACCGAATTCATTTAATATTGTTAAAAATATGTTGTATCATATTTTGTACGTGCAGCTGTGTTGTTTATATGACTTTTTTATTACATCTTTTCAAAATTAATCTAGTCACTGCTTTTGGTGAGTGGAAAAGAACTCAACAAGAAGTCCCTGAAAATAATGTGAGATCTTACAAGCCCCTAGCAGATGCTGCCCTGATGGAACTCAAATCCTGTGTCATGATTCCTCCACTCAGTGTGATGAGTTGCAGCTCAGCTGTCCAATCAGGGGCAAGGGTATGCTGAGCTGTCAGTATGGTGAGTGACAGTCCAGTTGCCCAGTCAGGGCAGAGGTGTGCTGGGTTTCCTACATGTGTCTCATGTTCAGAATCATTCCCTGGCTATTTAGCTGGCTGTCTGCCTCTAATCTGCAAGATGTAGCTCTGCTCAAGTGCTGTGTGTAACTCTGTCCTTTGTGTTCTAGTATTCTGATCTTTGTTGCCCGACCTTAGATTTGCCTTTAACTATCCATTTGCCTAGCCCCTTTGTCTTTATCCACTATTTTCTTGGAATTCTGACCCCGGACTCTGACCTGACTATACCTTTGCCTCACCCCTATGTTTATGACATAACCTCCTGGTTTTTGGCGTTGGTCGTCAACTCGCAGCTTGTGCGTGAGTAGTGACTAGTGTCTCATCCCAAATTCCATTTCTGCTAACCACTGATCCACATGTATGATACATTGGAGTGCTTTTAGAAAGTCATAATATAAATACCAAGAGCCATGTATTTTGTGCCAAGAACAGGAGGCGATCCCATTAGAAATGAGCCAGCAGAACAGTGGAAAAGGTTTCTTTGCTACTAAAGACATAATCCAGGTCTTGGCAATAAGCAGACTTTTTTGGTGATTAAAAATGGAGACCTGGATCATGAACAGCATTGCCTACAGAAGAGCACTGACTAGTCTCTGTTCTATAGCAAATGTCTAGAAAAATTAAAACATGTCTTTAGTGCTTTCGTTTACTTTCTCCACATACTGTGATATATGGATTTATTCGGGTTAAGCAAATAAACCAAACATAGCACATCGTATAAGGACATACTGCATATCTTGTAAACCAATAAATCGCAACCCCCCCAAAAAATTTTTTTATTCTTTTAAAGCATTTTCCCTTAGCATGCTGCAGACAATATGAAATCATGCTATTGATTGCAATGAATAATTAAAATGGAATACACCCTTTAGTACATTACTTCTTCCTTTATAATTCAGCTCAGTATAATGCCAGCTTTACTGCTGATTACCCACAGTTTACATTACTACATTACCTGTCTGTAACTCATAAATTCAGTGTGGTTGGCATCTGCATCTTTTTTATACTGGCACAACGATTTTCCTGACTCTCCAGGATCATTTAGGACATAATTCTGATGACTTTCCACTAAAATAAAGGAAAATATGTTATGAGTTGGAAAAATATTCCACTTTGTAAGGGATCATGTTTATGCCATATGCAATTTGTGGCTACTGCCAGTTCTATTGTGTGGTCACCAAAGCTGGTAATGAGTTAACCATTCTAGCATCTACGGTACTAATATACGAAAATAAACTAAAATTAATAGCTCAGAACTATTTGTGATCTAATATGTATGTGCTTCAGATGGTATGAGGCCAGTCTTCAATCCATCGTGTGTGGCTGAATGCTTTTAAGGAAAGCCAATGTGCTTTTGGCCCTCTAGTAACTGGCCTAAGAGGCAGTTCGCGGCTGTTAAAAAGATAGATACACATTTTATGTGGGATGTACATGGAAGCTTCGAGGATACTAACCAGCACTGATATCTGTAAAAAGCAAGAGTAAAGGAAGCTTAGGAAGCCAGAGGTTCAAAAGTGCAATTTTCATGTCACAGTGCGGTTGATTTAATAAGCTAAAGGCACCAGAATTTTGGTGTAATTTGCACCAATAAACAGTCTTAGGTGCCTTGCACCATGTTTGTTATGTTCCAACCCCTTCCTGACCGGACAATTTTTCCTTTTTGCACTTTTGTCTTTTTCATCATCTCTCAAGTCATAACTTTTTAATTTCTCTGTCCACAAAGCACGAGGGCTTGATTTTTGTTGTACAAGCAGTTATCGTGAATGGCATTAATCATTGCAGTTATCGTGAATGGCATTAATCATTGCAGTTATCGTGTATGGTATTAATCATTGCAGTTATCGTGAATGGCATCAATCATTTTACTATTCCAAAGACTTGATAAAGGGGAAAAAATTCCAAGGGTGGTGAAGTTAAGAAAATAAAACAATTCTTCAATTTTTATATATATATATTTATTTTTTTTTGGGGGGGGGGTGCTTTTAAAGTATGCATTTCTGGGGGGTAAAAATGATTTATGAGCATGATTCTTCAGGTCAGAACAATTACAGCGATACCAAACTTGTATAGTTTATTAAGAATTTTATTTTGTGTAAGTTTACAAAAAGGAAACAAATTTTGCTCATCTCGCTGTCTTCCAAACAGTTTTCGTTTTTTGGTCAGTGGAGCTTTGTGAGGATTTGCTTTTTTCTGTAGGGAGAGCTGATGATTTTATTAATACTAATTTAGGATAGATTCAACATTTTCATCTCTTCTCATTGCATCTTTTCACAACAATCAAACAAAATCACAATTCTGCTGTTTTGATTTGGTTCTCATTATGGCGTTTACCCATCAGGTTAATTAACTTAACACTTTGATAGATTGGACTTTGCGTACACAATATATATATACAAATCCCAGACATAGCAGCACCATCATCCGTCATGACAAACTGGCAAGATTTGCACCAAATCTTTAGTCTACTCATTTCAAGTCCGTCATTCTGCATTTATCCACTGTCACACCTCATACATTTGACACAACTTGCACCACTGCAACTTTTTAGGCCTGGAAGTACACTTATCAGTATTAGATAGGAGCCAGACACAAGGGTTCAAATATGGCAAAATGTAGCATAATTTGAGACTTTGTATGCACTTTACGTTCTAATGTTATAAACGAGGAGGAGACCAATATGTTAAATGTTGCACAGTAAGTAATGTATAATTTTGAGCAAACTGCAATATTTTATTCATTTTAAAAATGGTTGCAGCATTTATTTCTTCTAGGTATTTTTAATACACTATGACCTTTCTAGTATATGCAACCTTAATATAAAAATGCATTCATAAATATACTGTACTTCACACCAATGGTTAAAAATGGATGTGGTGAGCTGACTTCCATTCCCTTTCCCTTTTTTTTGCGTTAAAAGGTTAACTTTGCCCCCTTTTTATGTTAAAGAAAACTGATATAACAAATGGTGTAAAATATTTATAAATTTCCCTTCGACATTCATAGCAATGAAATGATGCAATTTGCGCAAAAACTTTTGGTGCAAATGCAATGACCCCACAAACACACCATTTTCCTTTCAATTGTGGAGTGGATGTTTTGCAGCATTCGAGTTTCAGTCATAGGGGTGGCATCTGCATGGGTTGAGTCACCGCTCTGAGAATACTGCAACCCAAGCGTTGCCGGGAAGAATAAAGTTCCTTGCAGCGTTAAGCTAAAATGTGGTTCAAAGCCAGGCAGGTAAGTAATGCTATTAACCTGCGCATTAGCCCCATATCTGCAGGTTAATAGCGTTTATCCTGGTGACAGGTTCCCTTTAAGTAAAGTAATCTGGTGATAGAATGATACTGCGAGTTGGAGAAGGTGCTTGAAGTTGGATATGACAGTAGTGGGAGTACTTGATGCGAGAATACTGAATCGAGGTAAGGTGGGAATGCCTGGATGTAAGTATACAGCTTATAAGAAAAAAGTACAATTTCTGATAAGCCAGAATTAGTCTCAAATAGAAAAAACCAAAAACAACTAACCTAAACAATAATCTTTATTTCAAAACCATTAGATTAAAACAAGCACGACATCCCAACTCCTTATGATAGGAGTGGGTCTATAAAAAGCCCGGTTTTGGTGGGAGAAGGGCAAAAGTACAGGGAGCAAAAAAATGGACATAAAATCCTATATATCCCTAATATCTGCTCCCTGCCTATCTGCGGAGGTTGGCACCCTCTTGGACGCAATATGGCGCCCCCGCTCCTCGTCGGCTGGCCCTAAATACCCTACAAGTCCCTTAATGTGATGATGTCTAAATAGGGTAAACCGACAACCCACACACACCAAATACCAGAATAAATCACCAACGTAAAAGCCCAGCCGGGCTAGTCTGACCGTACAGAGCCCTATACTCTATAATACTCCGCTGATAGCTATGGCTAGTATGCCCTAGCGAATCCCTAACCAAGAAACCCTGCCTGTCAGCGGAGGTTGGCACCCTCTTGAACGCAAATGGCGCCCCCGCTCCTCGGCGGCTGACCCTGCTGACCCTGACTGTGTCCCTACAAACGTAGGTGGATACTACACACGAGGGGTGCCTGAGGGACTAAAACGGTGACCCGTGACTCTGAACCCTTCTAGCTTCGGACAGACCATACAGAATACACACAACAACACACACAGGCTGATACAAGCAACACTATATTGAGTATTTTGTTGCAAAAGACAATATGTACATGAGTAGAGATATTTTTATTCTAATGATGTTGCAAAGAATAATATATCCAAATAACCACAAGGTATTTCTAAAGTGCTTCAAGCGGGGTGACTGATAAACGTAATACCCCCACCATCCGAGGAAATACAGATAGACCAAGATATACTATCCTCGGTGTTGAAGCCAAAACTTAGTATCCCAAAAATGCACTCATGTTAAATACATGTCAATAAAGCGTCTAAGATTGGTGACATTTACATCAATAAAATTAGAAATAGAAAACCTAATCCACTTATCTGCGGTCAGGTTTCGCCTCTACGCGTTTCCCCCCCATGATGTGGTTCCTCAGGAGGCATATGGGAAAAATAGACTTCCATGTGTTCAAGTCACATCAGAGATGAATGCTGTGCCCGGGTGCACCCACAACCGGGCACAGCATTCATCTCTGATGTGACTTGAACACACGGAAGTCTATTTTTCCCATATGCCTCCTGAGGAACCACATCATGGGGGGGAAACGCGTAGAGGCGAAACCTGACCGCAGATAAGTGGATTAGGTTTTCTATTTCTAATTTTATTGATGTAAATGTCACCAATCTTAGACGCTTTATTGACATGTATTTAACATGAGTGCATTTTTGGGATACTAAGTTTTGGCTTCAACACCGAGGATAGTATATCTTGGTCTATCTGTATTTCCTCGGATGGTGGGGGTATTACGTTTATCAGTCACCCCGCTTGAAGCACTTTAGAAATACCTTGTGGTTATTTGGATATATTATTCTTTGCAACATCATTAGAATAAAAATATCTCTACTCATGTACATATTGTCTTTTGCAACAAAATACTCAATATAGTGTTGCTTGTATCAGCCTGTGTGTGTTGTTGTGTGTATTCTGTATGGTCTGTCCGAAGCTAGAAGGGTTCAGAGTCACGGGTCACCGTTTTAGTCCCTCAGGCACCCCTCGTGTGTAGTATCCACCTACGTTTGTAGGGACACAGTGAGGGTCAGCAGGGTCAGCCGCCGAGGAGCGGGGGCGCCATTTGCGTTCAAGAGGGTGCCAACCTCCGCTGACAGGCAGGGTTTCTTGGTTAGGGATTCGCTAGGGCATACTAGCCATAGCTATCAGCGGAGTATTATAGAGTATAGGGCTCTGTACGGTCAGACTAGCCCGGCTGGGCTTTTACGTTGGTGATTTATTCTGGTATTTGGTGTGTGTGGGTTGTCGGTTTACCCTATTTAGACATCATCACATTAAGGGACTTGTAGGGTATTTAGGGCCAGCCGACGAGGAGCGGGGGCGCCATATTGCGTCCAAGAGGGTGCCAACCTCCGCAGATAGGCAGGGAGCAGATATTAGGGATATATAGGATTTTTTGTCCATTTTTTTGCTCCCTGTACTTTTGCCCTTCTCCCACCAAAACCGGGCTTTTTATAGACCCACTCCTATCATAAGGAGTTGGGATGTCGTGCTTGTTTTAATCTAATGGTTTTGAAATAAAGATTATTGTTTAGGTTAGTTATACAGCTTATAAGGCAGGGTGACACAAGATATTGATGTTATGGGAAAACTTTGTGTCACGGGGACACCATGACAAGAGAAGAGCCAGAAGATCGCGGCATCTGGTCACATGAATGCCTGCACTTATTAGAAATGCTTCACCAGCTTAATAAACAGTGCAGGTTTTTCTTGCTCTGTCATTGCAAGGGATAATCAGTCAGTTGATCTCCTGGAGCTCTCCATCCTGAATTGCCTCAGCTATTCAGTGTTGGCCACTCCCATCTGGTATATGTGCTTGCCACTGGCACTTAGGAATTGCCAGTGATAATTCTGACTTTCTGGTTAGATGTTGCAGGAGAAATTCAGTGTTTAGAATAGGTGGTTAAAGAGTTATTTTGCATGCTTTTCTTCATCCTTTCCTATTTGGCTTCTTCCTCCCAATTCCAAACTTGTGTTCCATTTTGTTGTTTTGTGAGTATATTTGTATGATTGTAGTTTTATTTAATCTCTGTCTGTCATGCCTTGTCTGTCTGGTTAGTGTAATCCTATACACGTCAGCCTCACACCTCCATGGATGGGGAGGGAACAGATAAGGTTTAAGGCAGGATCATAGCAAGGTACGCGACCCTAGCATCTCCACCTTATGAGGTAATCCGGGGGACAGGGATAGACTAGGGCGCATCCTAGTTTGAGGGATCAGGTAGGCGCCACCGTCCTTAATCACTACGTGACACTTTGGCTGTCATTATACTGATAACAGGTGCTTTGACTCTCTACTTTGAGGTGGATGAAAGCAGGATGTCACTACTCTAAATGAGAGGTCTACATGTGGCTTGTGACTGTCTCTCAGAGATGAATATGGCTCTCCAGGTAAGAAAGGTTGGGGACCACTGACTTAAGAATATGAGTGCCCTTCATACAGTAATATTGAACATTTTTGAATTTGCCAACATAAGAATCCATAGTGCAGCCTCTGAATCCCTGTGTCGTCCTCATGGTATAATCATATTCTATGGTATTTTCATATTTAAATGTATGAGGGAGATAGAAAGTTTCCCCGATTCTTACCTCCATTTGTGGTGTAGCTAATGCACACACGCAAAATATTGCGGGAAGAAGCAATACGATTCTCTAAGTGTAGAATTAGCTGATGAACTGTTACATATCTTACCATGTACCGAATGACTGAATTGCTGATCTAAATCCTCTTTGGCAAAATTATCTTCTTCCAAAATATCAGACATCGGCACACTCGGACTGGCAGAGTCTTCATCGCAAGGCTAAGATAAAAATAGTTTATTAAATGATCCCACCCAAAAAAAGGTAAGTATTAGCAGGTTAAACAATCTCATATCCCTGTGACTTTAGACATGCCAGAACTCAGATCAAATATTTAGGCTACGTTCCCACAATGAGCTTCTGGTCCATTTTTGATGTTGCGTATTTTTGCTGCATCAAAAACGTAGCACATTATAGTTCCAGCAAAGTGGATGGGATTTACAGAAATCTAATTCCATCTGTACTTCTTTTTTATTCAGCATAAACTGACCTGTGCTGCGTATTTAAAATCTGCAGCATGTCAGTTTCATATGTGGGTACGCTGAGTAATCAGTGCGGATTTTACCTCTTTGCAATAGGTGACGAAAAAACGCAGGTAAAAAACGTACATGCCATTTTAGTGCGTTTCCGAGACGGAAATATATCACAAACACATTTAATCCACATCTAAGTATATCAATAAAATTTGGGCAAAGCCAAGTACCAGGTGGCATAGAAAACGAAGCAGCTTTATATTTAAAGTGTGACATACCAAGAAGAGACAAAAGTGCAGAGTCAAAAACTTGATAAAAATGCATGTTAAAAAAACGCACATAAAAACACAATATAAAACTGCAAGTAACCTAATTAACATAATAGGTGTAGAAATGGTGCACAAATTCAGCAGCATCAAAAACTCACCAAAAGCTAATTGTGGGAACGTAGCCTAAGGATATGTTCACAAATGTTGAATTACGTACAGAATTTGGCACAAATTCTTTAAGAAGATTGTAAAATTTGCCTCCTATACATTTGAATGGGGTTTCCACAACAATGTCCATCTGATCAGAAAATCTGGCATGGAAAGAAATGGCATCTCCCTTATGTCTGTTGGAAATGCTGAGGTTAACCCCAATTGAATGACAAATGAGCTGAATTCCTGTGCGAATCTGCCGCAGTTCTTCTGTACCCTCACAGCACATCCCGGTGAGGCTACAGCCATTTATTATTGGGTAACTTAGCATTATTGAGCGAAATCCATTCACTTAGGCTGTGTGCACACATTGCTGATTTTTCACAGTTTTTTCGCGTTTTTTCGCTATAAAAACGCTATAAAACCGCAAAAAAACAGCATATATCATGCATCCTATCATTTTTAATGAATTCTGCCATTTTTGTGCACATGATGCGTTTTTTTGCGAAAACAAAACCGCATCGCGATAAAAAACGCAGCATGTTCATTAATTTTGCGGATTTTTTTGCGGATTTCCCACTATATAATGCATTGGGAAATGTCTGGAAAAACCCGCAAAAAAAACGCGCAAAAAAACGCGCAAAAAACGCATGCAGATTTCTTGCAGAAAATTTCAGGATTTTCTCAGGAAATTTCTGCAAGAAATCCTGATCGTGTGCACATAGCCTTAGGGTTGTGGAATGAGCAGCCAGCCCCTTCCTCACCACCACCTTCTTTGCATGACACAGAGATTATATCAGAAACATATGCATGTATCTTGTCAGTATACATCCCATGTCATATATTTTTAGATAGACCAAAACAACTACGGTAATTTCTATAAAAAGAGGATTTCTGCCTGATAAAATATATATATATATATATATATATATATATATATATATATATATATATATATATATATATATATATATATATATATATATAAGAAATTATTGAACTTATTAATAATTGGTCATGATGCTTCCTAGAATATACTAACTGGCAAGAATGCACTGGCTGCCCAGCAGAAATCATCAGAGCATCAGCACCTGGTATCCATGTATCAGAGTAGACCACTTATGCAGTAGCGTAGGAGCAGAAGGCTTTGTATCCGACGCCAAGCGCTGGCAGTACATACTCTCTCATCCAGATGTTTCCTAGCAGAGAATCACACTTGGCCGCCTCATTTCTTCTTAGAAAAAAAGGTTATTCCGCAGGTGAATCCTACACAGTAGTTTCCTGCAGCTGGTCCTCTTTTTATAACTGTCCAGGATGGAACAATGACCATGGACAAAAATTTTTTTTTCCATATTTAAAAAAACAAAAAATGATTAATGGAAAAGTTCAGCGTAGCAAGTTTTAAAAAAAAAAGTTTAAATCTCCCTAAATGCTCTGTATAGACAAGACCAGCAACCTCATGCCTTAATACTTTCAAGATAATGGTGGAGAAGACTCCAGTGGACCCATCTAGGCATGCACAAGATCGGTCTTTTTACAGATCGTTCATCCATCGAGTCGCAATGGTTCAAGATTGAGCCGAAGGGTGTTAAAAGGAACCTGTCACCTGAATTTGGCGGGACTGGTTTTGGGTCATATGGGTGGAGTTTTCGGGTGTTTGATTCACCCTTTCCTTACCCGCTGGCTGCATGCTGGCTGCAATATTGGATTGAAGTTCATTCTATGTCCTCCATAGTACACGCCTGCACAAGGCAAGATTGCTTTGCGCAGGCGTGTACTATGGAGGACAGAGAATGAACTTCAATCCAATATTGCAGCCAGCATGCAGCCAGCGGGTAAGGAAAGGGTGAATCAAACACCTGAAAACTCCGCCCATATGACCCAAAACCAGTCCCGCCAAATTCAGGTGACAGAGTCCCTTTAAAAAAAAAAAACTCCCTCCATACTACAACCTGTTGCATATAGATTTCAGGTAATTTTCTGCAAATTATTCTGATGCATTTTCAAAACCGTTTGGTGATTTTAAGTTTGCAGCTATCTGGGGACCAAGCAGGGCCGCCATCAGGGCATGACAGCCGTGACTGGCGTATGGGGCCCGGTGAGCAGAGGGGGCCCGCATCGGGCCCCGTCTCATCTGGTCACCGGGCCCCCCCTGCAGGCGCTGCGGCAGCGGCACACTATTGACGTGCGGGCCCGCGCCCGCACGTCAATAGTTAACAGCCGCCAGCCAGTCTGAAGCTGGCGGCTGAATAGGGCCGCAGTGCGCACTCGCCGCCGCCGGCGTCTGACGTCATTGTCAGCCGCCGGGCCCGGCGGCGAGTGCGTCTGTGTGGAGCCTGGAGAGGGAGCTTCACCCGGCGCTGGAGCTTGGCCAGGTAAGAAGTTGTGTTTTTTTTTTTTCTTTGAGAGCTGCTGCGATCCAGGGGGGCCCGGGGGGCAGGATGATGGACACACAGGGGCAGAAATGCTGGACACACAGGGGCAGAATGGTGGACACAGTGGGGCAGAAATGCTGGACACAGTGGGGCAGAATGGTGGACACAGTGGGGCAGAATGGTGGACACAGTGGGGCAGAAATGCTGGACACAGTGGGGCAGAATGCTGGACACAGTGGGGCAGAATGGTGGACACACAGGGGCAGAAATGCTGGACACACAGGGGCAGAATGGTGGACACACAGGGGCAGAATGCTGGACACAGTGGGGCAGAATGGTGGACACAGTGGGGCAGAATGGTGGACACAGTGGGGCAGAATGGTGGACACAGTGGGGCAGAATGGTGGACACAGTGGGGCAGAATGGTGGACACAGTGGGGCAGAATGCTGGACACAGTGGGGCAGAATGCTGGACACAGTGGGGCAGAATGGTGGACACACACGGGCAGAAATGCTGGACACACAGTGGGGCAGAAATGCTGGACACAGTGGGGCAGAATGCTGGACACAGTGGGGCAGAAATGCTGGACACAGTGGGGCAGAAATGCTGGACACAGTGGGGCAAAAATGCTGGACACAGGGGCAGAAATGCTGGACACAGTGGGACAGAATGGTGGACACACACAGGGGCAGAAATGCTGGACACACAGTGGGGCAGAATGCTGGACACAGTGGGGCAGAATGCTGGACACAGTGGGGTAGAATGCTGGACACAGTGGGGCAGAATGCTGGACACAGTGGGGCAGAATGCTGGACACACAGTGGGGCAGAATGCTGGACACACAGTGGGGCAGAATGCTGGACACACAGTGGGGCAGAATGCTGGACACACAGTGGGGCAGAATGCTGGACACACAGTGGGGCAGAATGCTGGACACACAGTGGGGCAGAATGCTGGAGACAGGGGCAGAAATGCTGGACACAGTGACAGGGGCAGAATGCTGGACATTGGGGCAGAATGCTGGACACAGTGGGGCAGAAATGCTGGACACAGTGACAGGGGCAGAATGCTGGACACAGTGACAGGGGCAGAATGCTGGACACAGGGGCAGACTGAGACCCAGGGGCAGAATGCGAGACACGGGGCAGAATGGAGATACGGGGCATGATTGGAGACACGGGGCAGGATGAAAGACATGGGGGCATGACTGGAGACAGATGGGGCAGGATTGGAGACAGATGGGGCAGAATGGAGACACAGGGAGCATGATTGGAGACAAGTGTCAGGATTGCAGACATGGGGGCATGGTTGGAGACATAGGGGGCAGAATGGAGACATGGGGCATGATTGGAGACACTGGGGGCAGAATTGGAGACAGATCGTGCAGGATCATGGGGCAGGATGGATATGATGGAGACAGATGGGGCAGGATGGAGAGATCACATGGGGCGATCATATGGGGCAGGATAAGGAGATCATATGGGGCAGAATGGATACTCATGAGGGCAGGATGGGAGAATATCTGGCTGACGCCAGGAATGAGACACACGGGGCCAGGCTGGGTGATATTATTAATACCATAGGGGCTAATTTAGGGATATTATTACTGCAGTGATGTATTTATTTTATTTTTTGAGTATACTGTTTTAAATGGGGGGCGGTCCTGTTACTGTATAGAGAGATACTATGTCGCCTTCTTCATGTGGTGTAATGTAGAAGTTGTGAAAAATTAAGTAATGTGTTCTGCAAGCGGAGCTCGAGATAACTGTGTTATTTCCTGCAGAGAGAAGTCCTGGCTGGATGAAATGATGGCGGTCTGTGCTGGATGAAAGATGAAGGACTTCACCTAGAGACGTCACTGGTGAGTCAGTGTGTTACCTATACACTGACACTATACACTGTATACAGAGCTCCTGTGTATAATTTCACTAGTGATCACTATATTATCTGTACACAGACACTGCATACTAAGTACAGATCTCCTGTGTATAATGGCACTTATGGTGATAGTATGGTGCTTTTTTAAAAATTACTGATCAGAATTGTAGTATTCAGTCACTATGTGGTGGTAATATGTGGTCTGGACATGGTGTTGTGGTATTTGTTCCTTGTATGTGATATTATTCGATCACTGTGGTGGTAATATGTGGTCTGGTCATGGTGTTGTGGTATTTGTTCCTTCTATGTGATATTATTCGATCACTGTGGTGGTAATATGTCATCTGGTCATGGTGTTGTGGTATTTGTTCCTTCTATGTGATATTATTGGGCATTTTAAAAATTGAAAAATAAATAAAAATATACCTAAATTGTATTGCATATTTTAACAAATATTTAATAGGTTACAGCAGAGTAGGGCCCGGCCAAAAGTGTCTACCGTGTTATGGTGGCGGCTTAAAAAATCTTTTGGCCAAAACAAAAGCTGCCTGCTATATGTGTGATCTGGTGATGGGAACTGTTAATGTGTGATTGGTGAGAAGTGGAGTTTTTCCAAGAGAGAGCGGTGGGACTGTGGACAGTTCGAGGGGTGGAGCCTGGAGGCGGGGCTGGGGTGGAGCCTGGGCGGAGTCTCAAGGGGGCCCCGAAAATTTTGCCAGTATGGGGCCCCGAAATTTCTAGTGGCAGCCCTGGGACCAAGCTATGGCTATTAACATGTAGAGCAAATGCTGCAGAAACTCCATCCATGTCTGCAGATGGACAATCTGCAGTAAAATATAGTAGTAATAAAACATAAGAAATATGACCAATTAAGACCTAAAAGATTCTAAATTAAGCTCTGGTTACATAGCCCCCTCAAGTTTCAGATAATGAATAAGACGTAAGTCGAAACGCGTTGATTGTTCGCTTCCTGCTGGTGTATCTCAGTGCTGGATGCCATATGTTGGTTTATTTTATTCACATGGAATAAAAGCTACTTTTTTAGCAACCTTCGCCATTCGCTGAATCTCTTTTCTCCTTGAATACTATTGTATTGGAGGTGGTAAATCAGCACGGTTCAGTGAACACATGTGGATTTACCTGCATTCAATAGACGGCAGCGCTTTGCACGGAACGAACAAAGCGCTGCTAGTTCCGGATCATAGACACCGGCCTACATAAGACAACTCTAGCCAACCAGGATATAACACATAATTATATCTAACATAATAAAAAGTGTATAAAAATAAACACAATACTGAGATTGTGGTTACGACAGTGAAGGTCACTTACCTCTATGGCTGATAAGCGCTTTTCCCCACTGTCACTGCCAACACCAGAATCAGAGTCCTTCTTTAATGGAAAAATGTCTTCAATGCTAGATATGCACCAAAAATATGAATTAAAACACCGTGTAGAATACAAAAACCCTTAAGATCATATGTTGGAAGTAAGGATTATGTAGAATTTAGGGGTTTTTGCCTGAAATTAATGGACAAAGATTGGTTGTCATTTTTTTACTCAGCCATACCCTGCATCCAATCTGCATGTCCATAATTCCCATGTTAGAAAATTGTTACTAGCAAGTCCAGCACATATGCTTACATGCATCGTCTGCTCAAATGAATGAATAAAGGTATATCCACACTGGCTGATAATCATGTAATAGAGCTTCTAGGAACACTCATTCACAATAATTGTGCAGAGTAATCAGACTGCCGATTGCCAACAAAACTCTGATTAGTCGGGTGAAATCACCTCGATGACGTCACCGCTAGTCATTGATGCTGCGCTCGCAGCAGCTCATTCACCAGTGGTTCTCAGCCTGGACGGCCGCATCTTGACACTGTCCAGGTTGAAAACTAGTAATCCACAGACATAGATTACGGTATGGGACAGAATGATGGACAGGTGAGGAATATTGTTGTTTTTTATTTTTGTTTTATTACAGGAGACGAGGGCTTCAACTGAATGGGTGTTAGGCGAGCATAACTGTGTTTATTTTTGAATTATAAAAAAGAAAAGTGTGTTTTGTTTTTATTTCAAATAAAATTCTTTATTCTTGCTGTCTTTATTTACAATATAACTATTGGATTAGTAATGGATAGGTGTCTTACAGACACCTCTCCAGTACTAAGCCGTGGGCTTGATGTCACCAGACAATACAAAGGTGACATCAACCCCACAGATATGAACCCCACTTGCCACCACTACAGTGTAAGTGGGAAAAACTGGGCAAAGAGCCAGAATTCGCGCATCTAATAGATGTGCCTTTTCTGGGTGGCTGAGGGCTGCTATTTTTATGCTGGAGGGGGTCAACATCCATGGGCCCTTACCAGCCTGAGAATACTAGCCCCCAGTGGTCTGCTTTAGCAAGGCTGGTTATCAAAAATGGAGGGACCCCAAATAATTTTTTAAAAATGCAAGGGAACCCCTCTATTCTTGATAACCAGTCTTGATAAGGCTGACAGCTGATGGTTGCAGCCCCAAGCTGTCAGTTTTGCCTGGCTGGTTTTCAAAAATACAGGGGAACCTGTTGTGAACTCTGTGGCAGAGCTCCCTCCTGTGGTCACAAGTGGTACTTCGGCTGGTTCTCTCTGTGAGCTTCCGTTGGTGGAGGAAAGTGGTACTGCGGCTTCTGAGTTTCCTTCCTCAGGTGATGTGGTGAAGTTGTTAGGTGCTGCTCTATTTAACTCCACCTAGTGCTTTGATCCTGGCCTCCAGTCAATGTTCTAGTATTGGACCTGTTTCCTCCTGGATCGTTCCTGTGGCCTGCTGCTCTGCATAGCTAAGTTCTTCTTTGCTATTTGTTTGCTGTTTTTTTCTGTCCAGCTTGTCAATTTGTTTGTTACTGCTTGCTGGAAGCTCTGGGACGCAGAGGGTGTACCTCTGTGCCGTTAGTTCGGTACGGAGGGTCTTTTTCCCCCTTTGCGTGGTTTTTGTAGGGTTTTGTGTTGACCGCAAAGTTACCTTTCCTATCCTCGCTCTGTTCAGAAAGTTGGGCCTCACTTTGCTAAATCTATTTCATCTCTACGTTTGTCTTTTCATCTTAACTCACAGTCATTATATGTGGGGGCTGCCTTTTCCTTTGGGGTATTTCTCTGAGGCAAGGTAGGCTTATTTTCTATCTTCAGGCTAGCTAGTTTCTCAGGCCATGCCGAGTTGCATAGGGAGCGTTAGGCGCAATCCACGGCTGCCTTTAGTGTGGTTGGAGAGGATTAGGGATTGCGGTCAACAGAGTTCCCACGTCTCAGAGCTCGTTCTTGTTTTTTGGGTTATTGCCAGGTCACTGTATGTGCGCTGACCTCTATGTCCATTGTGGTACTGAATTACCATTCATAACAGGAACCCACACCGTTTTTTTAAATTATTTATTTAGAGCGTAGGTGCCGCCTGATGAATACTCCCATCAACAGCGCCTGCTCTTGCTGTTGTTAGAGACAGCAGGTGTAGGCTGATGGGAGCAGTAGTCCCATCTGCCGATGACAGAGATGTAGTTAGAGGGAACTTGTCAGGTGAATTATGCTACCCAAACCACTGGTAGCATGCATCTGGAACAGACTCCAGCCTTGCAGGCATCTATGTTTCATGTTGAAATCCTGTAAGGGAACGTGTCCACGTTCAGGATGGCCGGCGGTTTTGACGGAGTGGCAAACTCGCTCCGCCCCCTTCTGGAGAAGCGATGATGTCGCATGTGTTCATTGCACACATCCGGAATCATCGCACCCCACACATAGGGCCCTGTGTTATACCTTGTGGACATGCTGCGATCTAAATCTAGATCTAAAGGTAAACGGACATGCTGCGATCTAAAAAGACGCGCCGCATGTCCAGAATCGCAGGGCTGCCGGATGCGTGTTACCACGCATAGTGGAGACGGGATTTCATGAAATCCCCTCCACTATGCTGTAACATCTGGACGCTGCGTGTTTGTGTGTTTGACGCTGCATAGAGACGCAGAGTCAAACACACAGTGTTTCCTGAACGTGGAAACATACCCTAATATTTCAGAGTACACAAAGGTCCCAATTTGCCAAACAGTTTTAGCCAGACTTCAAAGTTGCAGGAAAAAAATTGCAACTTTTTGCAATTTCACATCAAGCCCACCAACTTTTTAAAAAGTAAACGTAGCTATGTAGGAAGGGGGCTTTGGGAAACATATGTGTCATAATTTATGCCACAAATTAGGACAGAAGTGTACTCTAGTCCATGACTTGAGTACACTTCTAACACTGGTAAACGGCGGCTGAAAGATGCTCTGATGCAATGTTCATGGAGACTGGCCTGCAGAATGACAGTCATTGAGAATTGGGGCGATTGTTTGAAAAAAGAAGCTGGGAATAAGAACAGTAATCAGAGATTTCCTTTGCCTGGCTCATATACTTTGAAAGGTCTTTGGTATATAGAGAGACCCTGATGACCGTTCCCCGACTTCCTCTTAGGACGGGGTCACACTTGCGAGTGTGATAAGAGAAACTTTCATGAGTCTCTAGCATCAATACCCGGCACTGGGGCGCGGAGTGTGCGGCTGCATGTATTTCTATGCAGCTAAACTTGAGAGTCCATCAGTGAGCTCCTTTTTACAGACTCTTTGATTTGTCATTTTCTGACCTGCTCTAAGCTGATTTATGAACCCACCGGAATACATTATAGAGGAATATGCCTTGAAAAATAGAACTCATAAAAGCCAAATCAAACCCCATTGCAAAAATTGCTTTTAGGACCTACATATATTCATCTAAAAAAAAATGTCCGCAAAGGAGGACAACCTCTTTAATGTCTAAAGAATATCTATACAAAGGCATTTTCTTTAGAAACTATGCCCTTGGCTGTAATTATGGCTGTTTTGCACCATGGAGGAGCATAGGATCACTACTGTATTTTTCTATGACTCCAATTTCATAAGGAGCTATACAATTTTTATCATTTCAGATTTAGTGTGAACCGAATATCTCAGCAATAAAACACCTGAAAGACCAAGGACCCCGACTGCTACCAAGAACAATGAATGGGAAGACTATAAAGATTTATTTTTTGATGAAAGATGGCTGCAGCCTAAAGTCACCTCTCTTTCCAGGATAGGGACACACTTTTCTGTAATAATGGCATTCCCTTAGGCTGGACTCCAGGTTATTAAAGTAAAAAAAAAAATTATTGTTGTCACAAACTAATTTGACTTGTGTGAATGAATCGTCGGTTGTAGAGATGTATCATACTGAAAATACTGTATACGGCTATCACGTGTGGAATGTACCGTGCTGCATTACCTTTCCTCAGCATGTTGCTGCAGAATGGGCCTCTCAATGGCATGAAGATAAAACGTGTCTCCTGTCTTCTCCATTTGACACGCTTGTATACTTAAATATTTGAATATATGTATTTTGCCTTTAATACAAATCTAGAAAAGATAATAAAAAGTGATTAATAAGACTCTGAAGTAGCACAGGTAAGTCAGGATATGAAGGATAACAGTTCGCTTCCATCTATGTGTTTGGTTAGAATCATAAGACATTTGATCAATGTGAAAAGTACAAGTTAGGCTACGTTCACATTAACGTTGTCTCGGGCGCAGCTGCAGCGACGCATGCGCCCCTATATTTAACATGGGGGCGCATGAACATGCATTGTCTTGCGTTTTGTGACGCATGTGTCATTTTTGGCGCAAGCATCAGGGCGCAGAGGACGCAGCAAGTTCCATTTTTTTGCATCCAAAATCAAGCCAAAAATGGACGCATGCATCACAAAACAATGCGTTTTTGCATGTGTTTTGCGTTGCGTCACCGACGCAACACACAACGCAAATGTGAACGTAGCCTTACAGGTATATGTTTATATAATGTGGGCTCTCTGCTCTTCTGAGCGCCGGGTGCCATGGCAGCTCAGCTCCACCTATGATATCATTCATTTGTGCCATTTAAGCGAGTCGCCATCTGTGACAGATAGTGGTCTACCATGATTGTGGACGTCCAACACTCCACTTTCCTATACCAGGCGTCTTGACATACTATGATCTCCAATATAACCACTGTGAGCCTCCTAACTCTAACATCGCTGGGCTCTGCTGCAATGCCACTCTGTGCCTTCTGACATACCCAGCACTGCCAAGTCACAAAGTGCCTCCTGACATATCCAACTCCGCTACATTGCCACTGTATACCTCCTCACATAACTAGCTTTGCTACATGGCTGGGCTTTGCTATATTGTCACTGTGTGCCTTCAGACATACCCAACACACTTGGTTGCTGAGCGCTTCCAGACATACCCAGCTCTGCTTGTCACTGGGCTCTGTGCTGCACCTGCTGACTCTGCTACATAACTACAGTGAGCCTTCTGACATACTTAACTCTGCTACATCACATGACTGCTACATTGTTTCACTGAGCCTTCAGGTCCACTCTGCTCATTCATCACTGCGCTTATTCTCTTGTTGTCACCACGTATCTACAGGCTCCATATCTCCAACCAGTCCACCCTTCTGGGCCATGTAACCCCTCCGTGCTCTATTCCAGCTGCTCTTCTATAACAAGACCTTCCTGAGCCACATCACAAGGAGCCTTTTCACTGAAAACGACAGATTGCACACCTCTGATTATTACAGGCATGTGCAGAAGCCTTTAACCAGTGGGAAGACAGCTGTCAATCAGCATACTGTCGACAGTCGCGCCCATTCAGCAGAGCAGAGTGGAAGAGAAGCGATTGCTTTGCAGATGTGACGTCAGCTGAATCGCCATCAGGAGGCTCTGCAGCAGCTGGGCACAACAGGCAGGCAGGTAGGTAGGTAGCAACTACCTGCCAGTTAATTCTAAGACCTGTAGTAAATCTTCAGTTTTTGTGACAAAACTGTGTGGAAAAAACGCTACAAAAGCGCAGCAAATGCTTAACGTGTGAACATGCCCTAAGGAGGTTTCTGTATATTTAGAAAAAGTTGGGCACTATTCACTCATCCATTTTTCACACACATGTTCGGATTCTTCAGGGATGTGTACTGGTCTGCAAAAAAAAGAAGCAGACGTCCATATTGTATCCCATTTGCAAAATACACTCGCTCATTCAAGTGAACGGCTCCATCAAAAGAAACAGAGAGCACTCAGATGTCATCAGTGTGCCATCTAAGTGTTGTCCGATTCTCATTACTTAACCAGTTAGCGAAACCTGGATATTTTTAAGCATATGAGAAAAAAGTGATATTAAAAATGAACACAAAAATGAATGAAAACCAGGTCCAGAATTTAAAAAAAAAGTGTGAATTTAGTGTGAAGCTAATCCACTCTGCAATTACGCAAGAATGACCTTTTATTGTGGTCATTTGGTCATGTGTCTTATGTAAATGACTTGCTTCCAGTCAAGTGGGCAGGGCAGAATCCCAGAACAGTCAAGCCTCTGGGCGTCTGATCACACCCACCAGGGATGGGCTGATGAGTAAGCACGCTGAATGGTGGCTCACCAGTTATGTCTGGTGACGCTCAATAGAGGGAGTGGAGTTGGCGTGTGCATGTTTACCTGTGGTCAGAAAGCTTTCAATCACCGCTGCTTCTGGTGCACGCACAGCGTGCCGATAAGACTGCGAGAGTAGACCGCTTAACTGCATGTGCCTGGTAATATTCGAGCAGCGAGACATCAGCAGGGCTCAGTCCATCGATCAGACCCCGGTGGGCACAATTAGAGGCTCAAACGCTTGATTGTTCCAGGATTCAGCACTGCCCCCAAGTAATTTAAGGACCACATTAACAAATAATTACTTAATAAAGGCATAGTAGGTTTAGTGCGACACATTAAGGGGATACGTGGCCTAGTACAAGACTGGTAATGGTTTCTGAGACATAACGACATTACAGGTATACTTTAAATGGGTTTTCCCTATCTCTATCCACAGAAAATAAAGCAATAACAAGAATAATAATTTGCAACAAAAAAAGAAAAAAAAATGTATTTGTATACCTGTACATTATTTTGATACTGAAGGAGTGAAGGCCCTATTCTTTCTTTTTTGCAGTACATATTGGAGGGTGGCCCCCTCCGGGGTTCAGCACACTTATCCACCCATCTTTCTCATACAATGTTTTAATTACGAGCTACACCTGGCTCCCATTACCCCCCCTTTTTCAGAAGAGGCCTGGTTTGGCACATGGAGAGGTAGGACACAGAGTGGTTAGGGATCATCCATATTGAAAGGTACACCTTGACGTGGTTTGGTACACCTTGACGTGGTTTGGTGGCTTTCGTGCTCTTTTGATCAAAAAACACTGACTAAGTGCCTTACGTTTTTAACATATACAGCAATATTGGAGTTCGTGTATACTCGCAGTGTGCTGACGTATCGTGCATATCTATGTTACTATATTGCAACATCACAAAAACAAAACTCAACCCCGAGGTCTGTTACTCCTCGTTTGTGATTCCTTGGTTTATAAGCATAAAAGCTTCTGTATTTGACACAATCCGTTTCTTCACATCTCTCCCACATAAGACTTTCCTCCTGTTCTTTCCGTTCACCAGAGGGGATTGGATTTTGGTTCTTTGCTTTGATCTGCAAGTTTTGCTTTCATAAGCTCATTTGTTCTAAAACAAGAATACATTTCTATTGTGGAAGCAACAGCTTCTAAGTTCTTTGGCCAATGCAGCTGCACAGAACGCCACTAGATTAAAATGACTAAGAATGTAAAAAAAAAAAAACACAGCAAAGTACTGAAAGCGAAAACCTCCTACTCAAAAATTTGCACTTCAACCAATAAATAATATATGTATATTTAATTCTGCTTTGGTACGTTGTAGTGATTGAAAAATACAACAATTAAATTGCATAGACTTTTTTTAGCATCATTATTTAAGGGGTTGCCCAGAAGGCTGAGGGTGGGATTTGAAACCAGGACCCCAGCGCTGCAAGGCTGAAGGGCCAACCACTGAGCTACAGTGCTGCCCTTGTATGCAAAATAAGTAAAAGCTAAAGGGGAACTGTGGATGGAAGAAATTACTACCCATCCAAAGATACGTGATAACTTTTAGCTCGGTGTTGGTCCAATCGCTAGGACCCCCACCGATCACCAGAAAAAGGCACTTTCATCCTCATTTTTTATGGGACTCCAGGATTGCTGTATTCGAATTTCTCTGGCACCCCATATGGAATGAATGAGTGGCAGTTGAGCATGAGCACTGCCACTCCATTCTAAATGGAATGAAAGTGCATCATTCTGACAGATTGGGCCCCAACCGATCTAGAGTTATCACCTAACCAAACAGTTAAGTGATAACTTCCATCTACTGAAATCTAGGGGGTAACGTTTGTGGAGAGTGAAAAGCCAGGCCTGGCATGTCAGAGTGAGTAGACTTATACGCCATGCATGCGCCACTGGGGAAATTAAACATGCAAATTGCCTGTCAGAGAGGAAGAGGACTAGAACTCTAGTGCCACCTATTGGAAGTAGCAATCCTAAAAGTCAATATAGACCCTTTAACGAGCCTTGCCATATTTGTGATGACTGAGTATACTCGTTACTCTAGATTTCCCTGCATGCTCGGGTGGTCTGAGTATTTTGGTGTGCTCAGAGATTTAGTTTTTGTTGACATAGCTGCATGATCTGCGACTGCTAGACATCCTGAATACATGTGGAGATTCCCTAACAGACAAGGAACCCCCACATGTATTCAAGCTGTCTAGCAGTCGCAAATCATGCAGCTGCGTCGACAAAATCTAACTCTCCGAGCAAGCTAAAATACTCGGAGACCACCCGAGCATGCTTGGGAAATCTCGAGTAACGAGTATACTCGCTCATCACTAATCCTAAAGGTACCTTCACACTAAACGATATCGCTAGCGATCCGTGACGTTGCAGCGTCCTGGCTAGCGATATCGTTTAGTTTGACACGCAGCAGCGATCAGAATCCTGCTGTGATGTCGCTGGTCGGGGCTAGAGGGCCAGACCTTTCTTTGGTCGCTGGCTCTCCCGCTGACATCGCTGAATCGGCGTGTGTGACACCGATTCAGCGATGTCTTCGCTGGTAACCAGGGTAAACATCGGGTTACTAAGCGCAGGGCCGCGCTTAGTAACCCGATGTTTACCCTGGATACCATCCTAAAAGTTAAAAAAACAAACACTACATACTTACCTACCGCTGTCTGTCCCTCGGCGCTGTGCTTTCCTGCACTCACTGTGAGCACAGCGGCCGTAAAGCAGAGCGGTGAGGTCACCGCTCTGCTTTCCGGTCGCTGTGCTCACAGCCAGAGCAGAGAAGCACAGCGCCGGGGACAGACAGCGGTAGGTATGTAGCGTTTGTTTTTTTAACTTTTAGGATGGTATCCAGGGTAAACATCGGGTTACTAAGCGCGGCCCTGCGCTTAGTAACCCGATGTTTACCCTGGTTACCGGCATCGTTGGTCACTGGAGAGCTGTCTGTGTGACAGCTCTCCAGCGACCAAACAGCGACGCTGCAGCGATCCGGATCGTTGTCTGGATCAATGCAGCGTCGTTTAGTGTGAAGGTACCTTTAGTCTACTGGCAAAACACTGCAAGAAAATGTATACATTTGCTATTTCTGACATGATAAAGATTATGTGTTACTGCATGGTAGACAGCTTGTATTTGTTGGCTGTTAACAGGGCAATTAGGATGGTTCAATTAACAAAAATATGTAAATAAAAGCATAGTATAAAAATCTGGTAATAATATAAACACTTACCTGTGCAGGTGGAGATTGTAGTGGGTTATTCTCAAGTACTAATACTTGTAATTGCACCATTTTTCTAAAACAAAGTGGTAGTATCAGGATTTTATTGCAGGAAAAATCTAGTTTTACCAAGGGAAGATCTACTATTTCTGAAAATAAGAACATATACTTAATTAGCACCATAAGATGGTAAAGAGACTTATAAGTTCACAAGACAATAAACAACACTGCTTGAAATACAGCCATATAAGCTTGGCTTCTGTGCTGGTAACCTATAATTTTTAATAATTAGGCCTACTTTATTAAGATTAATTTTCTCAGGCTGCACAGCAAAGTGGTTGTGCTAGTCTATCAGCTGTCTGTGGAGATGGAGGGGGGGACACAGACCAATAGGGGGCGAGATGAGGAGGTGGTGTGTGAGTGGGAGACCCTTAATATCCGATCTGTTAGGTATGAAGAGATCCAAAATAGGGCCAAGTCTGTGATGCTAAGAGATGAGAGAATCTGTAGTAAGAGGGAGTGATTGACTGTGTCAAAAGCAGATGACAAGTCCAGGAGGAGAACAGAGTAGTGTTGCTTGGATGTGGTGGTTAGTAGGTCATTGGAGACTTTAATCAGAGCAGCTTCAATGGAATGACGTGGTCGGAAGGCAGATTATTAGCGGTCAAAGAGGGAGTGAAGGAGAGAAGTGATATGGGGTGGTAGCTAGATACAGAGGATGGGTCAAGGTAGAGCTTTTTGAGGATGTGTGTGATCGAGCAATGTTTAAAGCATGAAGGGAAAACACCAGTTGTTAGTGATAGGTTGAAAAGACAGGTTAGCGTTGGGATGAAGACTGTGGTGAGATTTGGGAAGAGGTGGGACGTGATCGGCTCGAGTGTACAGGTAGTGAAATGTGATCTTGAAAGTAAAGAGGAAAGATGATCTTCTGTAATGGAGGCTGGTTTTGGAGGTGGAGGGTTGAGCAGTTATGAGGCGGTGCCTGTAGGCCAATGATTTCTCTGATGTTATGGCTCTTTTGCTTGAAGAATGAGGCAAAGTGGGCGTGTCCTAGCTGGCCATGTGAGTGGAAGCAGGGAAGAGTGCTCCTGCTGCCAGAAGGACAAAAATCCTGCTTTAACCCCGATTTTCGGGTAAACTCACCTAAATCCGGCTGGCTGAAGGTCCGGAGAGTGCAGCGGTGTGGAGCGGTGGGTCCGGAGTCGGCAGCGATGACCAGGAGGCGGCAGAAAGACGCTGGCACCAGCGATGCAGGAGCCGGCCAAGATGGCTCCGATGCTAGGGAGGACGCCGAGAAGGAGAACGCCGCATGTCAGCGGCGCATGGAAGTGGCCGCAAAGCTGCAGCAGTATGCCAGAGTGGAGGCTGCTGAGGAGGCAGAACCAGGATCTAGAGCTGACCAGGAGGAGGAGGAAGCAAGCACAGCCGAGCAGCATGAGGTACAGAGGGGGAAGGAGAGAGGCAGCATGGCTGGGGCTAGTGGGGGACCTGAAGCCATAACACAGGGAGAGGAGCCGACCCTTAGAGATGTTATCACACTGATCTCTTCATGTCAGCAATCCCTGAACTCCTTGGCCCAGCAGATGCAGGAAGTTAAAGGGGACACGGCACAGATTAATGCGGCTCTGCAGAAAATGGACAAACGTAAAGGAGTGGTGGAGGAGAGGGTGAGCACGGCAGAAGATCACATAGTTAAGCTACAAAAAGCTGAAAAGAAGTTCGCCCAAGCAATAGCCGAGCTCGCTGCCAAAAATGAGGATCTGGAAAATAGATCCAGAAGAAATATACGTATAGTGGGGCTGCCTGAAAAGACTGAGGGGAGAAATCCCACTGAGTTTGTGGAGAACTGGCTGTTGGAGAAGATTGGGAGCACAGTGTTGACAAAAGTTTTTGCTGTTGAATGAGCTCATAGGGTCCCGCCGCAGCCCCCTGCCCCAGGAGCAAATCCCCGTACCATGCTTGCTAAAATACTGAACTACAGGGACAGAGACATTATTCTCAGAAAGGCTAGAGAGATGGAAGATCTGACGGCTGGAGGTCAGAAAATTGCCATTTATCCGGATTATTCCGCTGCGGTTCAGAAGCAGCGGATGAAGTTTACTGGAGTCAAGCGGTGACTGAAGGAGCTGGGAGTGCAGTACTCAGTGATGTTTCCCGCCAAGCTGAGACTGGTGGCCTTTAATAAGACACATTTCTTCCTGACACCGGAGGACGCTACCCAGTTGCTTGACACCAATGAGAAAAAGTTGAAAGGAGTGGGAGACTGACATGCCGGCGAGATTTGGCTGGAAATTGGTTTTTCTGTTGTTGGTGTAGAGTTTTGCGCTTGTTAGCTTCGGGTAAAAAAGTTGAGCAACTGCTGAGGGTTCTGCTAGGCCATGTTGAGGACTGGCCGGAGGGGACAGTACTGTCTACCAAATGTGGGAGAGGAGGGCTATGACGGATATTGTAAATTGGTTTGCTATTTTTCTTATATGTCATAGAAGTGCTATGATAAGTTATAATAAAGTTAAAGTTAGGGGAAATTATGTTTAGTGTGGCAGCGGGACGCGAATGGAGAGGGTTAAGTGAGGGAGAGTGTTCGCAGTGGGCAGTGGAGCCCCACTCTTGCTGAGAGGAAAAATGCGTTACACTGTGGGGGTTAGGGGGGTAAGTTGGGAGGAGGTAGGGGGCGGGAGGGGGTAGGGGGATGGGAGGGGTGGGGCAGCTCATACTTGGGAAATTGGATATTATGAGAAATGATGAGCCACAGGGGGGGAGAATGTATTAAAATATTGAGTTGGAATGTGAGAGGTCTGGCGGATAAAACACGGCGAACGGCAAGTTTGCAGTATGTCCGAGAGCAGAAGGTCTCAATGATATGCCTGCTGGAGACGCATTTAGTGCGGGAGAGGGTGAACGTACTGAGTAGGCGCTGGATACAGAAAGCGTATCATTCTACTTTCTCGACGTACTCTAGGGGTGTGTCTGTGTTGATTCCTGTTGGGGTGCAATATGAGGAGGTAGCGGTAAAAGAAGATTTGGATGGTCAGTATGTGGTGGTGAAATGTAAAATGAATGGAGTATTGATATGTATAGTGGCAATGTATATTCCGCCCCCATACTCAAGCAAGAAGATAAGAGAGGTGCTGGAGAGGGTAGAGCGCTGGGGACCGTTACCATTACTAATTATCGGCGACCTTAATAATATATGTGATGACTTTTGGGACAAGAACAAAACCCCCCAGAATAGGACGGCGGGACATACCACTACGTTTGGGACTTATGTCGGGGAAGTGGGCATGGTTGATTTATGGAGAGTTAGGCATATCGGGGAAAGGGCGTATTCATGCTACTCACCAGCTCATGGTACGCTGTCTAGGATTGATCTGGCACTGGGTAACCGATTATTAGATACGATGGTGGGGGATGTGAGATATTTACCTAGGGCTCTCTCAGACCATAGTCCAGTTGAAGTGGAATTTAGACCAGTGGGGACACGGAACGGGAGCAGAAGGGAGTGGAAAATTCACCCTAATTGGCTACACAGTATAGATTTGGAGAAGATTAAGAAGGAATTAGTGAATTTTTTGAGATAAATGAGGGAAGTGTAGATGTGCTTACTGTGTGGGAAGCCATGAAAGCGTACTTGAGAGGGCTGTTGTTTAGGGATATTAGCAGGTGTAAGCGGAAATCGAGAGAGGTAGAGAGGTTGGCGATAGATGGGCTGAGGATGGCTGAGGATGAGATGGTAATAATGGGTACTTTGGAGGCTGGGAGGCTGGGAGGAGGTTGAAAGCAGCTCAAAACCAGCTAGAGGCGGTCTTGCTGAGTAAGGCTGAAAGGAAGAGGGAATTCATGAATCTGGCCTATTATCAGGAGGGTGAATCAGTGGGTCATTTGCTGTCGCTGGTGGCATCTGCCCAGAGAAATACTTCCTTTGTTCACTCTTTGGTGTCTGGGAGTGGTGTTGCTGTTTCGGAGACTTCAGAGATTTTGGAGACTTTTGCAGATTTTTACGCAGACTTATACTCCTCTCGGGTAGATGGGTCAATGGAGGACACGGTGGCGTTTCTTGAGGAGTTGGAGCTCCCGAGGCTGAGTGACAGGGATAGGGAGGATTTGGAGGCTCCCATTACGGAGGAGGAACTGGGACGGGCATTGCAGTCGATGGCTAATGGGAAGGCGCCTGGCGTAGACGGATTTCCTGCTGAAATTTATAAAAACTTGGGGGAAGTGTTGATCCCTAAATTGAAGGTGGTCTTGGAGGAGGCTAGGATTGGCGGAAGGCTGCCGGCATCTATGCGGGAGGCCACAATAGTGGTGATTCCAAAGGAGGGGAAAGACCCGACACAGCCGGACTCATACCGACCAATTTCTTTACTTACTATTGACGTTAAACTCCTGGCTAAGGTGTTGGCGATGAGGTTGACAAGTGTTATTTCTGGCCTGGTACACTCAGATCAATCTGGCTTTATGCCTGATAGGTCAACTGCGATCAACTTGCGAAGACTGTATGTGAACTTGCAACTCAGAGCTGATAACTGTGGCCAGAGAGTTATTGCATCTTTAGACGCTCACAAGGCGTTCGATAGTGTGGAGTGGGGGTATCTCTGGCAGGTGTTGCGAAGAATGGGGTTTGGACCGCAGTTCATATCCTGGATTCAATTAATGTACTCGATGCCGATGGCTAGGGTTAGGGTAAATGGAGAGTTGTCACGGACCATACAATTGGCTAGAGGGACGAGGCAGGGGTGTCCGCTTTCCCCCCCTTTTGTTTGCTCTAGCAGTGGAGCCGCTGGCTGCTACGCTTCGACGGTCTGATGAGATGACGGGATTTAAATATGGGGTGATTGAAGAAAGGGTGGCGTTGTATGCGGACGACATTTTGTTGTTTCTGGCTGATCCAGTTGCATCTTTGGAGGGAGCCATTGGGATTATTGAACGATTTGGATCAGTGTCGGGGCTTAGGATAAACTGGAGTAAGTCTATCTTGTTTAAGGTGGACGATGTGGATGGGGAACCATTGGAGGATGGGCGACCTGGGGTGACGAGTAAATTTAAGTACCTGGGAATATGGGTATCTATGCCGGTCACTGACTATATACATGAGAATCTGACTCCAATCTTGGGTGCCCTCAAGGCAAAAGCGGATGCATGGCTTAAGTTGCATTTGTCTGTGGTAGGTAGGGTGAATCTTATCAAAATGATTCTGATGCCAAAAATACTGTATATTCTCCGGTCTGGATACCACGTGGGAAATTTAGACAGATCAACTCTCTGTTTAGGAATTTGATTTGGGGGAGGCAACATCCGCGTATTAAACTGGAGACACTTCAGCGACCCAAGGATGATGGGGGTCTGGCATTGCCTAACCCTGAATTGTACTTCCTTGCAGCCCAGAGTCAGCATCTAAGCGGCTGGGCGCATGAGGGGTCATCTGGAGCGGTACAGCGGTTGATGGAAGTGGTGACAAAAAGAAGGCCAGTGGTACAATGTTTGGAGGATGGATCCTTGGAGAGTTTGGGGAAGCTATACCCGACTTTGCTGTTGATACGCAAGCTGTGGAGTAGATTGAGGCACGTACGTGGGATCACGGACTTGATTAGATACTCGCCGTTATGGCATAATAACAATATGAAAGAATTTGAGGCATTAGGGGTATTGATAGAATGGTTGGGCAAAGGGATTCAGTATGTGTATCAAATAATTGAACAAGGTGAACTGAAATCATTTTCCCAATTGCAGGCGGAATTTGACCTTGGGACTGCAGGGGAGTATCAGTATTTGCGGATGAGGCATGCCTTTGGAGCTCAGAGTAGGAACGGAGGTATTAGGATTCAAAGGGATGTAGTATTGGAGTATGTGTGTAATGACGGGACGACTGGAGGAGTCATATCCACTCTGTACAGGGATCTGTTGCACACTTTCCTATTGGGGTTTCCAATAATGGCGAGAGCTAAATGGGAAAGAGATCTGGGCCCAATGGATAACGAGACTTGGGAGTCGGTGTTGGAATGGATCCCAAAACTGTCGCTGAACCGTATAGACTGTCACAGCTTTATGTGATACACAGAGTTTATAGGTCTCCGATGGTGCTATATAAGGCAGGATTGCGTAATGACTCTGAATGTCCGAGGTGTAAGTCTACGGATGCAGACATTTTCCATATGATGTGGACATGTCCGAGGTTGGCTGCCTTCTGGGTGGTAATTTTAAGTCGTATGGAAGGTGCGTATGGATGCACGGTGCCAAGGGATCCAGTTGTCTGTTTGTTGGGATGCGTGGATGAGATTGGGGTGGATAAACACCTAAAGATAGCTATAGCTAGATTGTTGTACATGGCTAGGAAGGTGATAGCTAGAAACTGGATTAGGGAAGAGCCGCCGTCAAGAGGAGAATTCCTCCAGTACGTAAAACAGGGCCTGACACTAGAATAAGGGATTTATAAGAAGAAAGGGAAAACTGAAACGTTCAATAAAATGTGGTCTCCATGGATTGCTATGGGATAGTAATGTGAAGTGTGGCTTATACGAGTGGTTGAGGGATTAGATACTCTATTGTTTTAATGATGGTAGTAATTAACAAGATGAGCTGCTTTGTGGGGTGGGGGAGGGGAGCTTTGGGACCGAAGGGGGTTGTTTGAAGGGGGAGGGGGGGAAAATACTCTGTATTGAAAATGTAAATGAAATATGTTAATTGCCTTGTTATTCTCAATAAAAATTTATTTGAGTTAAAAAAAAAAAAAAAAAAAAAAAAGAATGAGGCAAAGTCTTCAGCTGAGATGAGAGGAGAGGTAGGAGGTGCGTGGGGACGCAGAAGAGAATTGAAAGTGTTAAATAGCTGTTTAGGGTTGTGAGACAAGGAGGATATCAGAGATGAGAAGTAGGATTGTTTTGCTGCAGTGGGTAGGGACTTAAAAGTGGTGAGGGACTGTTTGAATGTGATGAAGTGCTCATTGGATTGGGGTCTTTTTTAACTGTGTCAGGGTTGCATATTGATTGTACAAGCTTTGAAATGTGTGAGGGGGCAACTGATTTAAGAGCCGCAGCTGTTGTGGTGTAATATAACGTGGCAGCAGCATCTACATTGTGTAAGGTATCTATGTCTTCAAGGGGTAGAAGGCACTCAGTAAGTGAGTGTAAATCAAGGTGTTTGGGACTTACTTTCTCAAGAAAGAGGGAAGAAAATGTGAGAAGGTTGTGGTCAGACAAAGGAAGAGGTGAGTTAGAAAGGTTAGATAGGGAACTGTTGTGAATTCTGCTCTTGAGTTCCCTCCAGTGGTTGTAGGTGGGAATGCAGTTGTCTCTGAGTCGCAGTCCTGGCCAGGTGTATCTGCTGATTGCAGTTCTGACTGGGATATTTAAGTGTGCAGGATTCATTATCCAGTTGTCAATGTTTCTTGTGAAGTGTTGGAACACTTTCTGGCTTCTCCTGCTTAGCTGCCAATTCAGCAAAGATAAGTGTCTGGTTTTTGTTTCTGTGGCACACATGCAGTGTGCTTATATTCTGTGCTATTCATTTGTTTTTCTCTTGTCCAGCTTAGACTGTGTCAGTGTTTTCTCAGTCTTGTTGGATTCTCTGGAGTTGCAGATATACGCTCCACATCTTTAGTTAGATGGTGGAGTTTTTGTATTTTCTGCTGTGGATATTTTTGGAAGGATTTTTAATACTGACCGCTTAGTATCCTGTCCTATCCTTTCCTATTTAGTTAGTTAGTGTGTGCCTCATTTGCTAAATCCTGTTTCCTGCCTGCGTGTGTCTTTTCCTCTACTACTCACAGTCAATATTTGTGGGGGGCTGCCTATCCTTTGGGGTTCTGCTCTGAGGCAAGGTAGAAATTCCTATTTCCATCTATAGGGGTATTTAGTCCTCCGGCTGTGTCGAGGTGTCTAGGTTTTGTTAGGCACACCCCACGGCTACTTCTAGTTGCGGTGTTAAGATCAGGGTTGCGGTCAGTATAGTTACCACCTACTCCAGTGAAAGTTATTCATGCTGCTCCAAGGTCACCTGATCATAACGGGGAACAGAGGCGGGTGAAGATAAGGTCCAGTGTGTGGCTGTCTTTGTGAGTGGCTGCAGAATACCATTGAGCGAGGCTAACGGAGGAAGTGAGAGATAGAAGCTTAGAGACAGCGGAGCGGAGTGGGAAATATCAACGGGGATGTTTAAGTCACGCATGATGATAGTGGGAATGTCAGCAGAAAGGAAATGAAATGAAGTAGTCAGGTAGTGACGTGGTCAAAAAAGGTGGTGGCTGGCCATGATGGGGGGGCAGTAAATGACAGCCAGTTGAAAGGGAAGTAGATGTACACAGAGTGCACCATAAAGAAAGGAGAGTAACAGAGGGTGGTAGTGGAATTGGGGTAATGGAGCAGTTATCTGACAGGAGAAAAGATGTGAGAAAGATGGAGTCCCCCATAAGAAAGTGCAGCTGGAGAGGCTGTATTAGAAGAGGTGAGCCAGGTTTCAGTGATTAAGAGAAAGGAAAGGTTATTAGTGATGAAAATATCATGTATATATGAGAGTTTGATGCAGATAGCGTTCCATGGAGGTCCTGTTAGAGGGACTGGTGGTAGCGGGGGCTGGGTGAATGGGTATAAGGTTTGAAAGGTTGCAGAAATTTGTGATAGATCATGGTAGAAGTGACTGTGGGGATGTAGTGAGGAAGACCAGGATTTGGAGATAATGAGATAATCAGCAATGAGGAGGAGCAGAGAAAGTGTTAGCAGATGGGAGCTGAAGAGGGAATGGGGTGGCAGTCTGTTTGGAGACAAGGATTGTATCTTGAGGAATAGATCTGAGGAAGAGGTAAGATGAATGGGAAGGATGGAAGGAATAATTAATCATTACAGCATCAAAACCCAAGATTGGACACCAATCTAACCACCCAAAGAACCTAAGCCCAATTTCCCAGTGAGTATTAGTAATTCTCTAAGTGCAAAAAAAGAAATTTTTGACTATTGGCTGCTATTGTTTTCGGCAAGAAAATATGTGATGACAAAATGCCACAGAGACAGCTAAAACAGAATCAGTATAAAAAAAGACTAAAAGAATGTGGACCTTGTTCAGTCACAGTCCCGTGTATTCTGGGAAATGCAGGGAAGAAAAGGAAAACTGAAAGTGATGTGCGTATCATGTTCAGCTTCTTGTCAAACGGTCAGGGCACATCAGACATTGCTGGTACCAAAAATGGAAAGTAAAGCAATGGACATCAGGCATTATCCCCTCCACTACACTAGACCATGACAGAAGTTAGCATACATTTCTCGGCTGCCATATACCACCAGGAAAAGTGGCATTCATTACTTTACTAACATTAACCACCTGGAATACAAGTAGATATACATTAAAAAATGGAGTTAGAATGAAATGCATGGTCCGGGTATTTTTCTTATTTTCTCTTCCGTATTTACTATGGACGTTTTCTGGTCTAAAATAAGAGCTTTGTTTTATACTGTACTGCAATATTATTAGAATGCTTCCATCTTGTATTTCACCAAATTAACTCTTATCTTATGCATTGAGTGTCTTTAGCGCATCATAGATAGATTTTGAGGAGGAATGAACACTGATAGAGAGAGCACATACGTATATTACACACACTTAGATCCAGAAATATTTGGACAAGGAGATAAGTTTTGGCATTTTAGCGGTTTACCAAAACATGTTCAAGATACAGTTATATAATCGATATGGGTATAAAAGCAGACACTCAGCTTTAATTTGGGGGTATTAACATCTTAATTGGAGTAAGGATTTAGGAATTACAGCTCCTTTTTAAGGGGACAAAAGTATTAGTACAAAGCTCTTTAATAGGCTTCATGAGCTATTCTCTCATTAATCCAGCATCAATAAAGAAAGTAAATGGTCTGGTGCTAATTCCAGGTGTGGCATTTGCATTTGGAAGCTGTTGCTGTGAACCCATAACATCTAGTCAAAGGAGCTCTCATTGGAAGTGAAACAGATCATCAAAAGAAGAAAAAATCTATCAGAGAGAGCAGAAATGTTAGGAGTGGCCAAATCAACAGTTTGTAACATTCTGCAAAAAAACAAAACAAAGCGCACATGCGGTATTTTAGTGTTACCTTTATTTTTTTGATACACATATGTTTACATAACATTTGACATTAAACATTTTTTTCTTGGAATTTTTATCTAAATACATTTTTACAGGAAAATAAAAAAAATAGCCATTTTAAATTTTTCACTATCATTTATTGGTTGTCAACCAATATTATACTATAATATTTAAATTTTCGGTTAAACATATTCAGGTATATAAAGTATGTATGTGTAAAGTACTGTATATATATTTGAAACATGCGTATGTGACAATTTCTGATTTTTAGTTATTTGCATCTTATACTGAGGTCATAAAACCCCATTATGCAGACTGCTCACATTTGAGGCGGGTTCATACACTTGTTTAATCTGAAAGGGGTATTCCTATCTCCAAGATCCTATTCCATTATGTATGAAGTGTAATAATAATAATATTAGTAAATACCTCCAATTAGACATGTAGTATAGTTCTTCTGATAAGCTATGTCGCTTACCCCAAGTGCAGGGCATTGCAGTAGCTTAGGTATCCATGCTTAGTGACAGTTAGCTAGTTAGTTGTTCGTGGTCATAATCATGGATACCTAACCTATTGCAATGTCTGCACATTGGGAAAGTGACATAGCTAATCAGAAGAACTATACTACATTTCTAATTGGTGTCATTTGCTAACATTATTCTATCTACTACATATTGGGATAAGATCTTGGAGATTGGAGTACCCCTTTAAAGAGTAACTAAACGTTTGTTTGTTTTTTGCTTATCCGCCAGGCTTTGCAAAGTGATGGGTTTCTGTAATAAACTTGATTCATCTACTTTGTATAGTGACAAAAAACAGAAAACCAGGGGGGCATGATTGGACTAGGAAGCACAGGCCAGCTAGTCCTCTAATAATAATCTCATGCTGGTAAAACACTGATTTTAATGAAACAAGAATACAAAGCCCGGTAAGTAACACATCTATGGAATTAGGGTCACTGCCCCTACATCATAATGCTCTTAGATTACACAGCAAAAACCTGCTGACATATTCTCTTTAAAGGGAACCTGTCACCCTCTCAGGGCATTTTTAAGTAAAAGAGACACATTCAGCAGCACTAAGGCTGTATTCTGTGAAGGTGGCTGTTATGTTTCTTATCCCTACGATAGCTGAAATAATGACTTTTATAAATTTCCCGTCATACCTCTATTGTGTCCCGGAGGTATGTTTCCTCCCCCTAACTCAACCGCCTCGCAGCCATCCATCATCCCCCTGTGTCCTCCGGGCGCCGCCTCCTCTCTTTGTCATGACGTCTCCGGCGCCTTCTTGTAGCCGAGGCCCCAGATCTGGTGCCTGCGCAGTGGAGCTGGTCACTGTTCTCCATTGAAGGTAGTGCTAATGTCTCGCGAGACATGTGAAGTCTTGTGAGACTTCTGCACTATCTTCAATGGAGCACGGTGACCCACTCCACTGCGCAGGCGCCAATTCCCAGCCCCGCAGTGTGAATACATCATAACACACTGCGGGGCGGGATCTGGGGCCTCGGCTACACGCAGGCGCGAGAGCATTATATCATCGCCTGATGTAAGTTCCCTGGCAGCGCACACCGCGCATGCCCGAGAAATGTTGGCAGAGCGCAGGCACCAGGCACGTAACAGGAACAAAGGAGGTGGCGCACAGACACAAGAGGCAGATGATTGATGGCTGCGAAACGGCTGAGTCAGGGGGAGAGGACATACCTCCGGGACACAATAGAGGTACGGCGTCATTATTTCAGCGTTCCTAGGAAAAAGAAACACAACAGCCACCTTCACAGAATGCAGCCATAGTGCTGCTGAATGTGGCTCTTTTACTTAAAAACGCCCTAAGGGGTGACAGGTTCCCTTTAATGCCCAGTTCATGCTCCTTTCAAAGCACCTTTCAACTGTTGATCAGCAAATTGATACACTATATACAAGCAGTCTGTGTTTGGGAATTCCTGTCTGATTACAGAGGTTGGGGAGCAGAGACGCTCAGACATGGAAAGACCCGTACATAGACATGTGATTACAGCATACAGATTTTGTTAATCGGCAGTTGAAAAACGCTTCTAAAAAAGCATGAATTGGGCATGAAAACAAAACTACAGCAAAGTGTTTAAGATGGAAGGAATTAATGTAAGGTAATGAATATTACAAAATTTCAGAACATTCCAATGCCAGTAGAATAATTACATTAACAAAAGAGTACTTATTATTTAATGAACAGTTAAAGAGGAGCTTTCACCAAATTTTTCATGTTCAACTGGACATACAATATACCGTATATACTCGAGTATAAGCCGAGATTTTCAGCCCAAATTTTTGGGCTGAAAGTGCCCCTCTCGGCTTATACTCGAGTCACGGTAGCGAAGGGGTCGGCGGGTGAGGGGGAGAGGGCGCTGACGCATACTCACCTAGTCCCAGCGATCCTCGCGCTGTCCCTGCCATCCCACGGTCTTCTGTGCTGCAGCGTCTTCCCCTCTTCAGCGGTCACGTGGGACCGCTCATTAGAGAAATGAATAGGCGGCTCCACCTCCCATAGGGGTGGAGCCGCCTATTCATTTCTCTAATCAGCGGTAACGGTGACCGCTGATAGAGAAAGAAGCTGCGGCACCCGGAGACAGCTGTGACAGGCGGGGACAGCGCGAGGATCGCTGGGACTAGGTAAGTATGTAATATTCACCTGTCCGCGTTGCAGCCGCCGGGCGCTGCTCCATCTTCCCGGCGTCTCTGCGCTCTGACTGTTCAGGTCAGAGGGCGCGATGATGCATATAGTGTGCGCGGCGCCCTCTGCCTGATCAGTCAGAGCGGGGAGACGCCGGGACCGGACGCTGGGAGCTGCAATCAAGAGAGGTGAGTATAGCTTTTTTTTTTTTTTATTGCAGCAGCAGCGGCCATGGCACAGATTTATGTGGAGCATCTATGGGGATATGTGAACGCTGCAGAGCACTATATGGGGCACAGCCAAGGGGGAGATATGAACGCTGCAGAGCACTATATGGGGCACAGCCAAGGGGGAGATATGAACGCTGCAGAGCACTATATGGGGCACAGCCAAGGGGGAGATATGAACGCTGCAGAGCACTATATGGGGCACAGCCAAGGGGGAATATGAACAGTGCAGAGCACTGTATGGGGCACAGCTATGGGGCACAGCTATGGGGCAATATGAACAGTGCAGAGCACTGTATGGGGCACAGCTATGGGGCAATATGAACGGTGCAGAGCACTATATGGCACAGCTATGGGGAAATAAAGATCTATTTTTATTTTTGAAATTCACCGGTAAATGCTGCATTTCCACCCTAGGCTTATACTCGAGTCAATAGGTTTTCCCAGTTTTTTGTGGCAAAATTAGCGGGGTCGGCTTATACTCGGGTCGGCTTATACTCGAGTATATACGGTAATAGTGGCTGCAGAGCGGAATAAAAGTTTTTTTTGTTTTTATATTTTGCCTCTCCATTGCTGAGATATTAGCAATCAAAGTATTTGGCACCTAATGAGTTAACGTTTGTTAGGTCCAAGTGGGTGTTGCCAGATAATTTTCACTGGGAGTACTTCTTTTCCGCCCTGAAGTGAAAACTGAGAACGGTGTCATCACGTCTCACACAGGGAGAAGTCTGTTCTGGGCTACTCCTGTGTGAAATCTAAAGACAGGCTGCTTAGATTTCATTTCACAACAATTCTGTTGAGCAAAACTGACCTTAGTGTGATTTACGACACATCACCAGACAGGCAGTGTGGAATGAGGGGCAGTACAGAAGTGCTGACAGTGCTATGAGAAAAGGAGAGCTGATAGAAGGGTCTGTAATGTGACACAGCTAAACTCAGCAGCACTACTAAATCATGCAGTAGTTTAGGCCAAGAGATAGGACATTATATATCTCACACACTGAGAAACCTGCTCTAAGGTATAGTGGAGGCGTGTTCTTCTTTCTCCGGTGTGTTGCTGCCTGCTTATGACTGGGCGACTCATACAGGCTGAAGAAGTACCGTATATTTCCCCAGTGATAAAACCCACTTAGACAAACAAAAAAAAATGGACTCATTAGGTGGCAAATAATTTGATTTATAATATATCTGCAATGGAAAAGGCGAAATTAAAAAAAATGATTCTGCTCTGCAGCCAATATTACACTTTGTATCATGTCCATTTCAACGTGAAATATTTAGTGAAAAGTCCTCATTACATCTTATTTAACTTGACTTATTCAAATAAAGTTCCGTTAAGGCTGGGGACACACAATGGCCCTCAAATAGCTGCAGCTACAACACAAAGGGAAACATACAGGTTTGCAAAGCGACCACATTCACAAATGTTATGTTGTGAAGTGGCCGTGCCATACTGTGACCTTTAGCCACGTGACAAGTCACAGACAAAGGGCCCATGCAGCCCAGGCCTTATACAACAGGACACATGAGCACTTACCCTGAGGTAGAACTTTCAGATAATTTCTTCTTATATTTAACTCGCGCAGAGACTTCAGTAAACCTATTTGCTGAGGCAAAGATGTTATTTCATTGCAGCTGATGTCCTGTAATAGCAAAATGAAAGTTTCAGTATTTTTATCAACTAATCCCCAAGAAAAATACCTTACTGGTATAAAATACAGCTTTTCGGATTAGGTTTTGTGCATATGTCAGGAAAATCTCAGGGCGTTTATGTCTAAAATCAAGGTCTTCCATTAGCCAGGTATCAGCAGAGAAGGTACAAACAAAAACTGTAACAAATATACAACTAAGACACAAAGAGACATACACAAAGGGGCGAGGGGCTATGGAATGGGGATTTCAGAATCAAATACACAGACTTGGGTTTATGAAACATTTTACAAATCCAATGACTGATTCTTATGTTCTCTTATGACCCGATTTAGATAAAAACTTCTAATTTAACCATCACATATGGATTTTGTAATCAATTATTAAACTGTATTGATGGTTGAGCAGGATAGATAGCTTGTATCGAAATAGGGATATCATTGGTTTACCATCAAAGATCAAGTTTGGCCCCAAAATAATCCAAATAAAGTCCAAATATCATTAAAAGTATCAACTTTATCTCGGAGTAAAGTGATCAGAAATTCCATGTTTCTAATGTCCTCGATTTAAAACTCATTTAGGGCCCCTTTCCACTTGTGTGAGAAAAAAACGGTCCGATTTACGGACCGAAAAAACTGATGTAACGTCTGCGAGTGCCATGTGAGTGTCATGCGAGTGTCATGCGATTTTTTTATCGCAACATCCGTATGACATCCGTATTGCTGTCCGATTTTTACGCACGGGTCTCCTTTGAAAAGCCGGTAATTCAGCGCAGAGTACAGTAAAATCACACTGACAGGTTAGATTAGATATATACACATAGAATAGGTATATATACATATACATACACATATATATATATATATATATATATATACATACACATATACACATATATATATATATATATATATATATATATATACATACATATACATACATACACATATATATATATATATATATATATATATATATATATATATATATATATATCAGGGAGACACCTATATATATATATTTATATTTAATGCAGCGCTAGATAGCTTTAAAGCTGGTAATTCAATTACCGGCTTTTGCTTTCTCCTTCACAAACCCGACATGATATGAGACCTGGTTTACATACAGTAAACCATCTCATATCACCATTTTTTTGCATATTCCACACTACTAATGTTAGTAGTGTGTATATGCAAAATTTGGGCGTTCTAGCTATTATATTTAAGGGTTAAATGGCGGAAAAAATTGGCGTGGGCTCCCGCACAATTTTCTCCGCCAGAGTAGTAAAGCCAGTGACTGAGGGCAGATATTAATAGCCTGGAGAGGGTCCATGGTTATTGGCCCCCCCCTGGCTAAAAACACCTGCCCCCAGCCACCCCAGAAAAGGCACATCTGGAAGATGCGCCTATTCTGGCACTTGGCCACTCTCTTCCCATTCCCGTGTAGCGGTGGGATATGGGGTAATGAAGGGTTAATGCCACCTTGCAATTGTAAGGTGACATTAAGCCTAATTAATAATGGAGAGGCGTCAATTATGACACCTATCCATTATTAATCCAATTGAAAGAAAGGGTTAAAAAAAATACACACACACATTATTAAAAATTATTTTAATGAAATAAAAACAAAGGTTGTTGTAATTTTTTATTTAACGCCCAATCCACTCAGTGAAGACCCTCGTTCTGTGACAAAAAAAAAAAATAATAAACCAACAATATACTTACCTTCCACAGATCTGTAAAGTCCAACGATGTAAATCCTTCTGAAGGGGTTAAAACATTTTGCAGCCAGGAGCTTTGCTAATGCAATGCTACTCCTCGCTGCAAAACCCCGGGGAATGAGTCTAAATATAGATCAATGAGCTATATTTAGCTTCATTTGCGGTGAGGCGCCCTCTGCTGGCTGTTCATACATCGTGGGAACTTTCCTTGAAAGCTCCCAGGCTTTCTAGGAAAGTTCCCACGATGTATGAACAGCCTCACCGCAAATGAAGCTAAATATAGCTCATTGATCTATATTTAGACTCATTCCCCGGGGTTTTGCAGCGAGGAGTAGCATTGCATTAGCAAAGCTCCTGGCTGCAAAATGTTTTAACCCCTTCAGAAGGATTTACATCGTTGGACTTTACAGATCTGTGGAAGGTAAGTATATTGTTGGTTTATTATTTTTTTTTTGTCACAGAACGAGGGTCTTCACTGAGTGGATTGGGCGTTAAATAAAAAATTACAACAACCTTTGTTTTTATTTCATTAAAATAATTTTTAATAATGTGTGTGTGTATTTTTTTAACCCTTTCTTTCAATTGGATTAATAATGGATAGGTGTCATAATTGACGCCTCTCCATTATTAATTAGGCTTAATGTCACCTTACAATTGCAAGGTGGCATTAACCCTTCATTACCCCATATCCCACCGCTACACGGGAATGGGAAGAGAGTGGCCAAGTGCCAGAATAGGCGCATCTTCCAGATGTGCCTTTTCTGGGGTGGCTGGGGGCAGGTGTTTTTAGCCAGGGGGGGGGCCAATAACCATTTAGCTTTAAAGCTATCTCGCGCTGCATTAAATATATATATATATATATATATATATATATATATAGGTGTCTCGCTGACATATATATATATGTATGTATACCTATTCTATGTGTATATATCTACTCTCATCTAACCTGTCAGTGTGATTTTACTGTACTCTGCGCTGAATTGCCGGCTTTTCTAAGGACACGGGTGCGTAAAAATCGGACAGCACTCGCATGGTGCGAGTGCTGTGCGTTTTTTTTCTCGCACCCATTGACTTGCATTGGCGAGTCTCGTCCGAGAATCTCAGCAATACGCAGCATGCTGCGGTTTTTTTCTCAGCCGACACAGATTTTTCTCAGTCCGATTTCGGCTGGGAAAAAAAAAAAAAAAAATCGCAAATGGAGTGTCACATATTGATTAACATTGGTCCGAGTGCAATCCGATTTTTTATCGGATTGCACTCGTCCGTTTTCCTCACAAGTGGAAAGGGGCCCTTATAGTGATTGGTTATTTTCTAATGTTTTGCGATTAGGCATCTTGCAGCTGTCAGAAAGTGGGGGAGCAGCCTGTCAATTTTTTTCCCCCGAGTGGGAAGGGTGGGACAGTGAGTAAGTAATGCAGGGGATTCAATAGATAAGATCCTTAACTTTACACCAAAAATCCTGAATTAGAAGACAGGAAGGCCGTGAGGATTTGGTATCAATCAGAGATGGTCAGGGGGGTTCCTCCTTTGCAGTTATTCATTTATTAAATACTATTAATATTTTAAAAATATTAGTATTACTCTTAAAGTTCTGTGTCCAATATGAGTGATGGACAACCCCTTTTACCAGACCAAGAGCCAGATTACTGCAAATTGGATCGGAAGGATTATAACCGTAAGTAATATTATATGCCACTATATTATATGTTCAAGTCATGGCGATAGTAATATTTTACTATGAATATTGGAACTGTTCTTGCTATTTAATCTTATATTGTTTGTTTCATCTGGCACCCTGCGTAGCCTGTATGTAAACTTTTGATTGGGGTCATTTGGATGTTTTGGGTTGTCATTATGATTTAAAAAGAGAAAACACAGTAGTTTGACAATAAATGGCTCCACCCAACCACTAACCATGAGTGGAGAAAAAGTTTTAGTGTCATCATTCATATTCTCTGAAAAAAGGCCAAGAAAGCAAAAATTCTGCCGGGGTACGTAAACTTTTGAGAACAACGTTTATGCATAAATATGCATGCATTTTACAATATTCTGTGTGATTTACCCAGAATACAACATTTCATCTTGTACAATGAAGCTTTTCTGGTTTTCCATGCCAACGTAGCCTTTTCGGCTGTGAAATACGAGCACATATGCAGCATTAATACTCACTATACTAGCAGGTCACATTACTATATTAAGACTTCGCCATGCCTGTTTTGTGATCAATAAGACCCAAGAACAATGGCACAGCCGGGAGCATCCTACATACCGTAATTGCCGTGTGCTGCTGGTCTGGTAATGCCGCTTTTCAGCTGTTAGCACTATAGCAATTTGTGACAAATTCTCCGCTGTCACTTTCGCCTTTTCATTGTCATAAATCTGTTTCACTAAGTGATTTTCCAAAGGTCTTTCGGCTAATTCCCTGCCAGATTTCTGTTTTCTTTCGTAGGAAAGTACCAATTTTCAAGTCATTAGACAAAGTTCACGTTATCCCACAGGGATTGATACGTTTGGCTTACCTTAGATCCCACACATCAGCTTTAGGTTACAACTTCCATAGAAATAAAATGCAAGTGACGGGTAAATATATTATATTTGGTGACGTACCAGCTCCATCAGCTGCTGCAGTCGACCTATTTCTTCTGGCAGAAATCCAAGCTTATTATTACTTGCAATTAAGACTTTTAGAGGAAGACCACATAAGCAGGCTGGCAAGGAGGAAAGTTGGTTTCGACTGAAAATAAATAAATAAATGAAATGGTAGTATTCTTTGCCAAGCTATAATTTTCTTAAGTGATTCATAAAGACATTTAAAAAAAGAACTGCAAACTCCCTCGTGTTTTCAGAAGTGCAGCTGAACAGCGTCCAAGAGCGCTATGTGAAGAGTTTCACAGCCAGATCTCTATATGCAGAGAAAAAAATAGTGTGTGGGAGGAAGAAAAGGCCTATGGACCCCGCTACAGCACAGGGCGCCAGAAATTCTTGGACGAGGCTTTCCATTATTGCTCTGAGTCCTGTGCGGATCCTACTTTCCACTGTACGATGTAAATGACAATAATAGAATTGTCATATCTCATTGGACATTTATTCACATATGTGAATTCTATGTTTTATCACAATTAAAATAAAGGTTGCATTTTATTTATTCACACTTTCCCTCTTTCCCTTCCCGTTAGTCTTCTTATGTAAATTATAATACTACTTACTTTAGAGCAGATATAAATTCCAAAGGTTTAATGTGGGGGGGGTGTAATGTGCAGGTTGATAGCGTTATAATGCTGACCGGCGCCTGCGCGGCAGTTGTAATCGCGCAGGCACGGCAGTTGTAATCGCGCCCGACACTCCCTCTGTATTGGGGCTCAGCTGTAAGTGAGGGCCGGGGGCACGGTTGCAGCCACAGCTCTGTATTCTCAGAGCGATGACTGAACCAGCGCCGATGCCGATCCCATGACTCAAACAGGAACGCTGCTGGGGGGAATAAAAGTTAATTTTACTCCCCCGCAATGTGAGGCTAAGCGCAGGCGCAAGCCAGCATTATAATGCTATTAACCCGCAGGTTAAGCCCATATCTGCAGTTTTTCTGGAGACAGGTTCCCTTTAATGTAGTCTGTGGCCATAAATCGGCTGAGAGGAGCTCGGAAAAAGACAGATCGAAGAGTTACCAATTATCCAGTCAGAAGAGATCACTGACAGAATCTCAGGTAATGGAGTTGGCCACTTTTTCTCGTGAGTGCAGATTTCCACACACTAACGGGCATGTCTGTCAATACAATGGCTGCTCGTGGATGAGCATGTGATCAGACCTGTCTATAAGCCTCCTCCAATAGTAAAACACCTCACATGGGTAAGCTGCTTGTCTATTGGAGGAGGCTGATGGACAGGTCTGGTCACATGCTCCTCTACCGGCAGCCATTATGCGATAATAACTCTGGAATGCTTCAACGGATCTCAGTGATTCTGAGATTGTTGTCTATTCAACTGTGTTCTTTATTTCAGATGTGAACAAAACTGTGGAGGACCATGCTTTATGCATTCTGTTGGATCAGAGGTCAGATGGCACCGACAGTTTCTCCATCTGCCTCATTATAGGGAATCTTGGGGTGGAGGTTCTGTCTGAATCACATATTTCAGAGATTTACATGAAAAATCGGATTTAAGCGGTCAGCATAGAGCGCAGGATAAATGTGATCTGAGCCTTACTGCGAACTTTGGGAGGCAGAATGCGCAAATCAACAGCAGGTGAAGAAGTGGTTCTATTTATTTTTTATGACGTTCCTCATGCGGTATAAGTGATTAGAAAACTTTATTCTTCGGGTCGGTGCCATTACAGCGATACCAGATTTATATAGCTTTTATGATTCGCTGCTGTCACACACTAATAGACTCCTCTTTTTATTTGCTGACAGTCATGTGACGGCTTGTTTTTTTTGGAGGATGAGTCAATGTTTTTACTGGTACAATTTTTGGCCACATAACAGTTTTGATGCCTTTCTTGGGAGGTAAAATGAACAAAAATCAGCAGTTCAGGAACTGTTTTTGTGTTTCATGATATTCACCGTATGCTAAAAGTAGTAAGGCAGCTTTATTCTTAGGGTCAGTACAATCACAGCAATAAAACATTTATGTCTTGTTTGTATACTTTGCCTCTTTTACACAATAAAAACTATTAAAGGCTGTGTGCACACGATGCAGATTTGGTGCAGAAAAATCTGCTGCAGTTCTGCACTAAATCTGCATCTCCTGGCAGAATCTGCAGGTGCGTTTTTGATGCGTTTTTGGTGCGTTTTTGATGCGTTTTTGATGCGTTTTTTATGCGTTTTTTGAGCACAAATCTGCACAAAAAACGCATCAAAAACGCATAAAAAACGCATCAAAAACGCACCTGCAGATTTCTATTATGGAGGGGTGCAGAAACGCTGCAGAACTGCACAAAAGAAGTGACAGGCACTTCTTTGAAATCTGCAGTGTTTCTGCGCAGATTTTTCTGCACCATGTGCACAGCTTTTTTTTTTTCACATTGATTTACATTGTACTGTGATCACAGTGCAGTTCTGCAGCGTTTCTGCTGCAGAAAAATCTGCTGCAGTTCTGCACTAAATCTGCATCGTGTGCACATACCCTTATAGAAAAAGAATTGTTTTTGCATCGCTTTATTCTGGGAGCTATAGCTTTCTATTTCTCCGTTCACCGAGCTGTATGGCGGCTTTTTTTTTTGCGGGACAAGATGACGTTTTCAGCTGTACCATTTTTACTTACATTTGACTTTGTAATCGCACTTTATTCTACTTTTGTTTGGTGGTATGATAAAAAAAAAGCATTGCTTTTCGCCACATTATTTTGTATTATTTTATACAGTGCTCACTGAAGTGGTTAACTAGTGTGACAGTTTTATATATTGGATAGTTGTGGATGCGGTGAATCCAGATATGTGTACTTTTTAATGTTTTGCAGCTTTTACAAAATAAAAATAAAAAAAGAATTGTTTTTGCACAGCTATATTCTGAGAGTTTTAGCTTTTTTATTTTTTCGCTGATGGAGGTGAATGGCGGCTTGATTTTGTGGAACAAGCTATTAGATTCACAGATACTATTTTTATTTACATTCGTCTTTTTTGTTTCACTTTATTCCATTTTTTGGGGGGAGGTATGATGAAAAAGCATAGTTTTTTGCCTTGATTTTTTTAATTCATTTTTTATCGTGTTCACTGAAGGGGTTAACTAGTGATACAGTTTTATAGATTGGGTTGTTCCGGATGCGGTGATACCAAATATGTGTACTTTGTTTATTTTTCCATTAATATATTTATTGGCATTTTGTTTTCATTGTTCTTCTTTATTTTGTGATTTTTTTTTAACTTTATTTTTACTTTCTTACCTTGACCCACGATGGGCCATCATCTTTCCTTAACCTGATCGATGATCTAATACTCTGCAGTGCTTTTGCATATTAGATCAGTGTCTGGTACACAGGGAGGAGACATGTTGGCCATCACAAAGGCTACGTTCACATTTGCGTTGTGCGATGCGTCGGCGACGCAATGCACAACGTAAATGTAAACGCATGCACAACGCAGCGTTTTGTGACGCATGCGTCCACTTTTGCATGGTTTTTGGCGCAGAAAAAACTGCATCATGCAGCGTCCTCTGCGCCCTGACGCATGCGCCACAATGACACATGCGTCACAAAACGCAAGTGCAACGCATGTCCATGCGCCCCCCATGTTAAATGTAGGGGAGCATGACACATGCGTCGCCGCGGCTGCACATGACGCAACGCTAATGTGAATGTAGCCTTAGTTCTCTTTCCTGGAATACCAGACTTATCCACAACCTGAATTGCCTCTCTATTTTGAAGAAAGTTACAACAGCCAGGGCTTTTTAGATGTGGTAACATGATACACACCACTCAGCATTCAGGGCAGAGAAGTGAGGAAGTCTACAGACTGAACTGTACCTGACAGACTACAGCTATGTGTAGGAAAGGTAGATGTAAATATTCACTCATCCTCCATAACTTTAAAACCACCTGATTTATTTGTGCATATTCACTTTGTGCCACCAACACCTCTCTGCCCCACCAAGGCATGGATTTCACAGAACTTCTAAACATTTCCTGTGATATCTGGCACCAACAGGCTTGCAGCAAATCCTTTAAATTTTGTCAGTAGTGAGGGGGTCTTCCACAGATAGGGCTTGCTTCTCCAGCAAATTCCACAGATGCTCCATAAGACAGAGATCCAGAAAATCTGGAAGCCATGTTCACATCAACTTCTTTTCATGTTCCTCGCCAATTTATGTGTGGTGTAACATGACGCGCTCTTCAACTGAAAAAGATCACTATGATTAAGGAAGACCACTGAGCCCAGTGATTGGCTGCAGCAGTTATGTGCCCTGTAGTCATGAAGTCGCCAAATCAGCTAGTCAACAAAGACCAGAGCAGTCGCGGAGAAGAATTGCTGGACCAGGAGAGGATGTTTTTTATCATGTATAACATCTGCATGCCTGTGGATAGATAAATGAAATAAATCCCTGGAAAACCACTGAAATAATCATTCAAAACTTAATGAATCCCCTGCACCCTGAACTGATAATGATGCAAAGAGAATAAGAATACACTCCAGGGAACTGTAGACACAGTGTACACAAATACCTATAATGTACAACGTCTGTATATTTAAAATTTGTGCAGATTGTGTACATTCTTTTACAGGTATTTTATGATTTCAGCTCTTTTTCTAGTGTCACGGGGTCCTTCTCCGGTATCACGCAATCAACAGAGCTAGAGTATAGTAAACAATTCCAAGACCTTTATTTAAGCAAAAATACAAAAGGTCCATATATGATCCACCACACAAAGGATAAAATAGTCCAGAATTCGAATGCAGTTCAGTAACAGGATAAAAGTCCAACAATCCAGCAGACAGAGGATCACATAGTTCATATACTATTCTTTCGGAAATGCTGTGAACACATCATCATTCCACACAGGACTGATCTGTGTCTCACCTCCCTTGTATTTTAATTCTCCCTCTGTTGTGAATTCCGCTCTTGGGCTCCCTCCGGTGGTTGTAAGTGGCACTTTCGTGAGTTCTGCTCTTGGGCTCCCTCTTGTGGTTTCAAGTGGTACGGCTGCTCCTTGGATTTAGCTGTCAGCAGCTGCTTCCACTGATCGTCTTTTCTCCTCGGCTATTTATGCCTGGCTCTATCCTTCAGCCAGTGCCACTTGTATATGGTTCCTGGTTGGATTCACATCTCTTTGGATTTCCCTGTTATCCTGACTAGTTCAGCAAAGCTAAGTTCTTGCTTGCTCTTTTCTGTCCACAGATTGTGGACTTATCCGTTCTGTGCTTTCTATGTTTGTCCAGCTTATCAGTATGAATTAATTCTGTCTTGCTGGAAGCTCTGGGAAGCAGATTTACCCTCCACACCTTTAGTCAGGTGTGGAGATATTTTGTAAACTCTGCGTGGATTTTTGTAGTGTTTTATACTGACCGCACAGTATTCCATCCTGTCCTATCTATCTAGCTAGACTGGCCTCCTGTGCTCATCCTGGTTTCATTCTGTGTATGTCTTTTCCCTCTCCACTCACAGTCATTATTTGTGGGGGGCTAATCTATCCTTTGGGGATTTTCTCTGAGGCAAGATAGTTTTCCTGCTTCTCTCTTTAGGGGTAGTTAGCTCTTAGGCTGTGACGAGGTGCCTAGGGAGAGTTAGGAGCATCCCACGGCTACTTCTAGTGTTGTGTTGAGCTTAGGGACTGCGGTCAGTACAGATACCACTTCCTTCCGAGCTCGTTCCATGTTGCTCCTAAACCACCGCATCATAACACCCTCCTCATTCACAGGTCAGGAGGGGGAAGGTCTCAGGGGCTCATTGTTTCAACAAGCTAGGTCAACATGTCACTAGCATATTAGCAAACAATACAGTGCTGTGGGGGCTGATATCAGATGGCAGCAACAGCCATTCATCAATTAGCAAATAACTCCTTCTACAAGAGAACACCATGAAAATAAGTAAAATAGAAATATACACAAAAATGATATCCAAAAAGCATATCACGCCATCACATCTAGATAAAACCAAATATGCAAATTGCCTCGTCTGAGAAAAAGAGGACTTAAACTCTATAGCGCCACCTGTTGGAAGTAGTGATTCTACAAGTCACAATCAACTCTTTAACAAGTCGTGCAATATGGCTTAGGATAAAAGCCAAATCAGGAGATAAAACCACACATTGAGATACCTCCACTTAAGCAAAATAGACTATAAATACCTGGAAAATGAATTCATACAATCTGCATACATTTTAAATATACAGTTTGGTTAAATACAGTGTTCAGATACCGCAACAGACATTATAGTTATTTGTAGAAATGTAGGATATGTGTATAAAACCTTGTAGGTTATACAAAAAAGCACACTACTACCGCTACTACTACCGCTACTACTACTACTACTGCGTATAATAAAAAGCATAACCAGCAATATTCAAAGTTCAGAAAACATAAACTCTTATGTTATCCTTAAGTCATCTACCCAGTCACTGGCTAAAATAGCAATTCTCAGGACTATGTAAGCTACGGACCACAATGTTTCATAAGAGATCACAAGTATAACATACAGAATTGCTAACAAGAACAACTTCTTGTTGACCACCCATCAGAATTAGCGGGGAGCGTTGATCGGCTATCACCAGCATGCTGCGGCTGTACTGGTGACATGCTTACATCAAACTCTTTCCTTTCCAGCCGTTACCGGATTTCTATTTTTCTTCTCAATTATCCTGTCAAAAGTCCAGTTAAAGCAAAGCTTACAAAATAAATACAATGAAAAAGATGAAAAAACAAATAGAATTCAAAGAGGTTAGAAATAACGACTAGGATTCAGTGTTTCTTATCAAAAGAAAATAAACAGGGATAAAAGGAAATACATGGATGTAGCTTTGATTTTTTTCATATATGCTCCCTCCATACTGCAGAAGATGTAAAGCCTATAATTCCCTACTACATTCAATATGGTCTGGTCAATTTTAATGCCATAAAATGCATATATTAAAAATTAAAAATACAATTTCTATATCCAGTACCCCCCCAAAACCTGTTCCGGCAGTGCCCAGGTGTATGCAATGTAAGGAGCTCCACACATTGTTTAGTGTCTGGTTTATCGCCATTTACATGAACAGGAACTAAGGTGCAGGCTTTGCTCGCGGGAACAGTAGGGGTGCTGGATGTCGGACCCCATCAATCTTATACTGATGATAATATCATTAGGTGCATTCCCAGGCAACTCATTTAATACAAACAAAATGACAATACAATTATAATGTAGTGTGACAATGACAATACTTGCCTTATATTTAAATAGGTCAGCATTTGCAAATTTGCTAATGTGTCTGGAATAACTTTGATACAATTTTGGTATAAGTTGAGAGCTTCAAGTGACACAAAATGACAAACTTCTACTGGAACCTCTGTCAGCCTATTCTTGGAAAAATCTATGGAGAAAATATAATATTATTAGTATTTTATCATAAATACAAACATCTAATATAGATAAAACACAAATATGTCAGAAATCGTATAGTTAAAAAGTCAAATCTTCTGTGCTGTTTTTACTGAAAGCGCAGCTACCAGGCAGAAATGAATTTTATTCCTCGCTGGAGCTGCCGGCTTTCAGTCATTGAGGCGGGCATGGAGTGGCTTCAGTCGCCGCTCACTACGTTGTGTGTCCCAGCAGTTTGATTGACAGCTCGCACTGCACAGATATGCAGCAGAGCCAGCAGTCACTCAGTGCTGGGGGTTGCTTACTGCTGTGAGCGGTGACTTTGGTCGCTCCATGCACCCCTCCATTACTGAAAGCTTCAAGCTCTCAAGAGGAATAAAGTTCATTTTCGCCATTCAGTAAGGCGGCTGGACAGCAATACACTGCGATTATCCCATAGATTATATCTATATCTGCATGTTATCAGCTTTAGGGGACATGACAGATTCCCATTAATTCCACCTATACCACTATTTCTGCTCTTTTAATCTTCATGTTTGTGTTCCCTTTAAGTAAATCTGCCTAGTAAGACCTGACTTTATAGTTTTAGTTCAAATCTTTCTTTTGTGACTCCTGTGCTGATTCTGACTGGTACACACATTATGGAAGGTCCCCCTACAGAGAGCAAGTGACAAGGTCTAAGCTGCAGCAACAGGTTCCCTAACACAGTAAGTTTACCATTTATGGCCAAGGCTGCAAGCACAAAAAGGCAATAGGGAAAACAATCCTCATCGGACGCAGAAGAGATGGCTCATTTCAGAGAGAACACAAGGAACATAAAAGCAGCAGATTACTGCTGGGAACACACTATGTGCGATATTCATGGAAAATAAATCCTCTGTACTTACCACTTACATATGCTTCATGGGAGTGAAACTATTACACTTAAACTACTACTAGGAAAACTACTAGGACTGCTTACTAGTGATGAGCGAGTATACTCGTTACTCGAGATTTCTCGAGCACGCTCGGGTGTCCTCCGAGTATTTTTTAGTGCTCAGAGATTTAGTTTTTCTTGCCGCAGCTGAATGATTTACATCTGTTAGCCAGCATAAGTACATGTGGGGATCCCCTAACAACCAGGCAACCATCACATGTACTCATGCTGGCTAGCAGCTGTAAGTCATTCAGCTGCAGCGATGAAAACTAAATCTCCGAGTACTAAAAAATACTCGGATACCTCCGAGCATGCTCAGGAAATCTCGAGTAACGAGTATACTCGCTCATCACTACTGCTTACTACTCACGTTCAGCTGGTGAAAAAAAAACCTACACCTCTGAAAAACCTCTAAATCCACCAAGGAATAAGAGAACATAAAAAACAAGGGCAACAGTAAATAGAATTCTCTTGCAAAATATTAGTTGCTAAGGATTTGTTTTTGACACTCACTGCATACAGATAATTACATAATCTGGGGTGTATGAAGTTATATTCCATTAGAAAGAAGCGATCACTTATTCATAAAGTGATAAATCTTAGATCTTTGGACACCTGACCCCTGGTACCCCCACCGTTTGGCAGAATAAGGCACTTTTATCCCAATTAGGGCTCAGCCAGATAGCTGTATAAATCAGACCGAGATTGGAACGCAATGCACAGACTGGCTGTCTGTTCTCCTGACCCGAACATGACAGCTCCATGTATTTCTACGCAGCTGTCACTTTTGGCTCAGGAGGGCCGCCGGCCGGTCAGTGCCCTTCGTTCCGGTCTTGGTCTGAGTCATAAGGCCATCTGACTGCGCCCTTAGAATGCCACGGCAGTGCACATGTTCAGCCACTTCTCCCTTTATTTCCTATAGAAGAGTCATAGAAAGCTAGCAGTCCCAAGGAGACAGGTTGGAGAGGTGGTAGTGAATACACACTGTGTCACATAGTGACAAGGGACTGTGGGCACCTACCCGATCCTGCTAACTTGGGGCGCAATAGCCTATCCCTGTGCCCGGATAACTCCTGAAGGCGGAGCATATATTGGGAAACCTCCAAAAGTGATACCATTTTTAAAACTGCACCCTCCGACATACTGAAAACCCCTGTCAGGTAGTTTATTAACCTTTCAGGTACTGTTCAGGAATTAATGCAAAGTGACATGACAGGAATGAAAAAGTGCATTTTTACCACCTAAATGTCACTAACTTCTGAACAGTAGCCAGCAGACTCTAAGGCCGCTATTTGGCCGTGAATTGCCATGGCAAACATCAGGACCACACAATCATGATCTCAGGGTGCCGATGGGGATAAATAGGAAGCCCCCACACTATGTTAACCATTTATATGATGTAGTCATTATTGACAGCAGCATCTAAGGGGTTAAACAGATTTGGATGGTGCCAACACTGACACTACAGCAAGTAGTCAGCTACAGTGTGCAGCCGACAGCTCCTGGATTGTCACCTGTATGGGGATGCTATTCCCTTAAATCTTAGGTCAGAAAAAAAGATGTATTGGCAGTCATTAAGAGGTTAAACCTGATGAAGCACGTGAGCTTACTTTGAAAACCCATCTCTGAATAGCTGTATAATCCAAAAACAGAGTGAGAGAGCACATGAGCTCAAGTGTATTCACTGGCCTCCCAGCCAGCCTGACAGCTGCCGCTTGTACTGAGAAGTGAGATTTCAGCAGCAGCAGGGAACAGGGACACTGAGGACCTATCAATCACACAGACAGGCAGAGATTTTGTTTAAACTTTCAATAACCATTATACAGCTATTCTGACATCTAGATAATAAGGTGTGCGGTTGTTATTATAACATTTTCTGACAGACTCCTTAAGTAATGCAAATGATAAATATACACTGCTCAAAAAAATAAAGCGAACACTTAAACAACAGAATATAACTCCAAGTAAATCAAACTTCTGTGAAATCAAACTGTCCACTTAGGAAGCCACACTGATTGACAATCAATTTCACATGCTGTTGTGCAAATGGGATAGACAACAGATGGGAATTATTGGCAATTATCAAGACACCCTCAATAAAGGAGTGGTTCTGCAGGTGAGGACCACAGACCACATCTCAGTATCAATGCTTTCTGGCTGATGTTTTGGTCACTTTTGAATGTTGGTTATGCTTTCACACTCATAGTAGCATGAGACGGACTCTACAACCCACACAAGTGGCTCACGTAGTGCAGCTCATCCAGGATGGCACATCAATGCGAGCTGTGGCAAGAAGGTTTGCTGAGTCTGTCAGTGTAGTGTCCAGATGCTGGAGGCGCTACCAGGAGACAGGCCAGAACACCAGCAGATGTGGAGGGGCCCGTAGGAGGGCAACAACCCAGCAGCAGCACCCCTACCTCAGCCTTTGTGCAAGGAGGAACAGGAGGAGCACTGCCAGAGCCCTGCAAAATGACCGCCAGCACGCCACAAATGTGCATGTGTCTGCACAAACAGTTAGAAACCGACTCCATGAGGATGGTCTGAGTGCCTTAAATCCAAAGATGGGGGTTGTGCTCACAGCCCAACACCGTGCAGAACTCTTGGCACTTGCCACAGAACACCAGGATTGGCAAATTCCCCACTGGCGCCCTGTGCTCTTCACAGATGAAAGCAGGTTCAAACTGAGCACATGTGACAGACGTGAAAGAGTCTGGAGACGCCGTGGGGAGTGATCTGCCTGCAACATTTTTCAGCATGACCAGTTTGGCAGTGGGTCAGAAATGGTGTGGGGTGGCATTTCTTTGGAGGTCTGCACAGCCCTCCATGTGTTCGCCAGTGGTAGCCTGACTGCCATTAGGTACCGAGATGAGGTCCTCAGACCTCTTATGAGACCATATGCTGGTGCGGCTGGCCCTGGGTTCCTCCTAATGCAGGACAATGCCAGACATCATGTGGCTGGAGTGTGTCAGCAGTTCCTGCAAGATGAAGGCATTGAAGCTATGGACTGGCCCACCCATTCCCCAGACCTGAATCTGATTGAACACATCTGGGACATCATGTCTCGCACTATCCACCAACGTCACGTTGCACCACAGACTGTCCACGAGTTGGCGGATGCTTCAGTCCAGGTCTGGGAGGAGATCCCTCAGGAGACCATCCGCCGCCTAATCAGGAGCATGCCCAGGCGTTCTAAGGAGGTCATACAGGCACATAGAGGCCACACACACTACTGAGCATCATTTCCTTGTCTTGGGGCATTTCCACTGAAGTTGGATCAGCCTGTAACTTCATTTTCCACTTTGATTTTGAGCATCATTCCAACTCCAGACCTCTGTAGGATATTACTTGTGATTTACGTTGATAATTTTTAGGTTTTATTGTGCTCAACACATTCCACTATGCAATGAATACAGATTTACAACTGGAATATTTCATTCAGTGATATCTAGGATGTGGGATTTTAGTGTTCCCTTTATTTTTTTGAGCAATGTATATCTAACTGTATCTCCACCAACATCTTCCCACAGTGACATACTTTACCATAGTTACATATTCACAAACCCAACACAAAACTCTCTACAATTAATAATTCTTCATATATGGAATTCTGGAAATAACTGGGTCATTTTCTTAGAGGGTTACGGCAAAAAAACAGAGCATAGCAGATGTGTTATTTCAATAAAATGAGTGTATGGTTCACAGCTGTAACATGTCTGCAGCTGAAAGTGCGAGAGGTTACTGTATGGCTAAGATCGTCAGGAAAGAAGTAAAGTGAACCTTCTGGGTTATTCTAAAGCTCATTTTTGTCATTATAAGTGTAGCAAATCATTTTCTAACTGTAGATTTAAAGAGATTGTCCGCTACTTGCAAAACAACAACTTAAATGCTATAGTCTCCCATGAAAAATAAATAAAAATGCCATAGTCATCTTTCCCTCCGGCAGCGGTCCAGCTATGTCAGAGTTGGGTCTCCCAGTACTTGCATGACATTGTTATGCCATGTGAGCGCTGCAGTCTGTCAGCGGCTGCTACCTGGCTGATGCACTCGCACTTCTATTGAACATCAAAGTTTTTCAGATAACAGTGATCCACAGGGCAACAAACTAATGATCTTTACGAGGATATCTTTTTAAAGAAAGTTCTTTTGTGATTAAGCCCACAATCAGGTATAGCAGCGCTTTGGACGCAACTCACCTGCGCTGTGCCAAAAACGCTGCGTTCTAGGTTGCAAGCACAGTGTGCTTCTATTTGGCACTGCGTAAACTCACCGCAGTGCGGATTAACAAGCCACAGCATGTCACTTTCTGCTGCGGAGACACTAGTCTCCGCAACAAATGTCCACAATAGATATGTATTGGATGCCGCCAATCACATGCGGATTTAACTGCATGATTGAATGCAAGGTTTTGGATACAACGAAAATATGCTGCTTCCAAAACGCTGCTGCTTTTTATGGAAAGTTTTTCAAACAATTAATAAGTGAAAAAAAATCACTGAACAGTCCCGGCTTTGTTCATTCTTTCATCCACTAAACTCTAATGCTTAAAAACACCTTTAGTAAGGCCAGGTACAGTCTATGGTCTATGGAGGATGAATGCCCCTGGTATGGTATTTGGTGCAGAAATTTCTTTATCTGTTAGCAGGAAAAAAAGAACACACATTTTTGGTTTGTTTTTGGTGCAGATTTTTTCTCCACATATTAGTATGGGTGAAATCTACAGCAAAAACTTTGAAAGAAATGACATACTTCTGATTTAAATGTGCACCAAGTTTGCAAGTCACAAATACCGTATTATTCGTACTATAATGCGCACAGGACCATAAGACGCCCCTAGGTTTTAGAGGAAGAAATTAGAAAAAATTGAAGCCAATTTAAATGCCAATGGTAAATTAAGTACTTAATATACCCTACCCTGGTATATATGGTCTCCTCATCCTCATCCTGGTGTGCATGGGCCCCCCCTCATCCATATCCTGGCATGCATGGCCCCCTCATCCCCATGCTGTTGTGCATGGGCCCCCTCCATCCCTATCCTGGTATGCACAACCCTGTTGTGAATTCTGTGGCTGAATTCACTCCTGTGGTCACAAGTGGTACTGCAGCTTCTGAGCTTCCTCCCTCAGGTGTTCTGGTGAGCTCGTTAACTGCTTCATTACTTAACTCCGCCTGATGCTGCTATCCTTGCTCCTTGTCAATGTTTCAGTGTTGGATCTGAGCTTCTCCTGATTGTTCCTGTGACCTGCTGCTCTGTACAGCTAAGTGCTTTTTGCTTTTTTGTTGCTTTTTTTCTGTCCAGCTTGTCTTTTGTTTTGCTGGAAGCTCTGAGACGCAAAGGGTGTACCGCCGTGCCGTTAGTTCGGCACGGTGGGTTTTTTTTGCCCCCTTTGCGTGGTTTTGCTTTAGGGTTTTTTGTAGACTGCAAAGTTCGCTTTACTGTCCTCGCTCTGTCCTAGAATATCGGGCCCCACTTTGCTGAATCTATTTCATCCCTACGTTTTGTCTTTTCATCTTACTCACAGTCATTATATGTGGGGGGCTGCCTTTTTCTTTGGGGAATTTCTCTGGGGCAAGTCAGGCCTATTTTTCTATCTTCAGGCTAGCTAGTTTCTTAGGCTGTGCCGAGTTGCCTAGGTAGTTGTTAGGCGCAATCCACAGCCGCTTTTAGTTGTGTTTAGGATAGGATCAGGTGTGCAGTCTACAGAGTTTCCACGTCTCAGAGCTCGTTCTTGTATTTTTGGGTATTTGTCAGATCACTGTGTGCGCTCTGATCGCTAAGCACACTGTGTTTCTGGATTGCCTTCATAACACCTGTCATTAGCAAACATAAAGTACAAGGAGCCCAAACTAATGATTCTCAATAGAGGGAAAGAAAAAGTTCTGACATCATTTTTTTTTTTTCTGCTCTGTGTTCACTTTTTTTTTTCCCCTAGACATTTGGGTGATTCTGGACACAGGTGTGGACATGGATACTCAGGGTCTGTGCTCTTCAATGGATAATTTCGTTATAAATGTACAAAAAATTCAAGATACTATTGATCAGAAATCTATGTTAGAACCAAGAATTCCTATTCCTGATTTGTTTTTTGGAGATAGAACTAAGTTTCTAAGTTTCAAAAATAATTGTAAGCTATTTCTGGCCTTGAAACCTCATTCTTCTGGTAATCCTATTCAACAGGTTTTGATTATTATTTCTTTTTTGCGCGGCGACCCTCAAGACTGGGCATTTTCTCTTGCGCCAGGAGACCCTGCATTGAGTAGTGTCGATGCGTTTTTCCTGGCGCTCGGATTGCTGTACGATGAGCCTAATTCAGTGGATCAGGCTGAGAAAAATTTGCTGGCTTTGTGCCAGGGTCAGGATGATATAGAAGTATATTGTCAGAAATTTAGGAAATGGTCAGTACTCACTCAGTGGAATGAATCTGCGCTGGCAGCTTTGTTCAGAAAGGGTCTCTTTGAGGCTCTTAAGGATGTCATGGTGGGATTTCCTATGCCTGCTGGTTTGAATGAGTCTTTGTCTTTGGCCATTCAGATCGGTCGACGCTTGCGCGAGCGTAAATCTGTGCACCATTTGGCGGTACTGCCTGAGGTTAAACCTGAGCCTATGCAGTGCGATAGGACTATGACTAGAGTTGAACGGCAGGAATACAGACGTCTGAATGGTCTGTGTTTCTACTGTGGTGATTCCACTCATGCTATTTCTGATTGTCCTAAGCGCACTAAGCGGTCCGCTAGGTCTGCCGTCATTGGTACTGTACAGTCCAAATTCCTTCTGTCCATTACCTTGATATGCTCTTTGTCATCGTTTTCTGTCATGGCGTTTGTGGATTCGGGCGCTGCCCTGAATCTGATGGATTTGGATTATGCTAAACGTTGTGGGTTTTTCTTGGAGCCTTTGCGGTGTCCTATTCCATTGAGAGGAATTGATGCTACACCTTTGGCCAAGAATAAACCTCAATACTGGGCCCAGCTGACCATGTGCATGGCTCCTGCACATCAGGAAGTTATTCGCTTTCTGGTGTTGCATAATCTGCATGATGTGGTCGTGTTGGGGTTGCCATGGCTACAAACCCATAATCCAGTATTGGATTGGAATTCCATGTCGGTATCCAGCTGGGGTTGTCAGGGGGTACATGGTGATGTTCCATTTTTGTCGATTTCGTCATCCACCCCTTCTGAGGTCCCAGAGTTCTTGTCTGATTATCAGGATGTATTTGAAGAGCCCAAGTCCGATGCTCTACCTCCGCATAGGGATTGTGATTGTGCTATCAATTTGATTCCTGGTAGTAAATTCCCTAAAGGTCGATTATTTAATTTATCCGTGCCCGAACACGCCGCTATGCGCAGTTATGTGAAGGAATCCCTGGAGAAGGGACATATTCGCCCATCGTCATCACCACTGGGAGCAGGGTTCTTCTTTGTAGCCAAGAAGGATGGTTCGCTGAGACCGTGTATTGATTACCGCCTTCTTAATAAGATCACTGTTAAATTTCAGTATCCCTTGCCATTGTTATCTGACTTGTTTGCTCGGATTAAGGGGGCTAGTTGGTTCACTAAGATAGATCTTCGTGGTGCGTATAATCTGGTGAGAATCAGGCAAGGAGATGAATGGAAAACTGCATTCAATACGCCCGAGGGTCATTTTGAGTATCTAGTGATGCCGTTCGGACTTGCCAATGCTCCATCTGTGTTTCAGTCTTTTATGCATGACATCTTCCGTGAGTATCTGGATAAATTCCTGATTGTTTACTTGGATGACATTTTGATCTTCTCAGATGATTGGGAGTCTCATGTGAAGCAGGTCAGAATGGTTTTTCAGGTCCTGCGTGCTAACTCTTTGTTTGTGAAGGGATCAAAGTGTCTCTTCGGTGTGCAGAAAGTTTCATTTTTGGGGTTCATCTTTACCCCTTCTACTATCGAGATGGATCCAGTTAAGGTCCAAGCCATCCAGGATTGGATTCAGCCGACATCTCTGAAAAGTCTGCAAAAGTTCCTGGGCTTTGCTAATTTTTATCGTCGCTTCATCTGTAATTTTTCTAGCATTGCCAAACCATTGACCGATTTGACCAAGAAGGGTGCTGATTTGGTTAATTGGTCTTCTGCTGCTGTGGAAGCTTTTCAGGAGTTGAAGCGTCGTTTTTGTTCTGCCCCTGTGTTGTGTCAGCCAGATGTTTCTCTTCCGCTCCAGGTCGAGGTTGATGCTTCTGAGATTGGAGCAGGGGCGGTTTTGTCACAGAGAGGTTCTGATTGCTCAGTGATGAAACCATGTGCTTTCTTTTCCAGGAAGTTTTCGCCCGCTGAGCGTAATTATGATGTGGGCAATCGAGAGTTGCTGGCCATGAAGTGGGCATTCGAGGAGTGGCGTCATTGGCTTGAAGGAGCTAAGCATCGCGTGGTGGTATTGACTGATCATAAGAACTTGACTTATCTCGAGTCTGCCAAGCGCTTGAATCCTAGACAGGCCCGTTGGTCGTTATTTTTTGCCCGCTTCGACTTTGTGATTTCGTACCTTCCGGGCTCTAAAAATGTGAAGGCGGATGCTCTGTCTAGGAGTTTTGTGTCCGACTCTCCGGGTTTATCTGAGCCAGCGGGTATCCTCAAGGAAGGAGTCATTGTGTCTGCCATCTCCCCTGATTTGCGGCGGGTGCTGCAAAAATTTCAGGCGAATAAACCTGATCGTTGTCCAGCAGAGAAACTGTTCGTCCCTGATAGGTGGACTAATAAACTTATCTCTGAACTTCATTGTTCGGTGTTGGCTGGTCATCCTGGAATCTTTGGTACCAGAGAGTTAGTGGCTAGATCCTTTTGGTGGCCATCTCTGTCACGGGATGTACGTACTTTTGTGCAGTCCTGTGGGATTTGTGCTAGGGCTAAGCCCTGCTGTTCTCGTGCCAGTGGGTTGCTTTTGCCCTTGCCGGTCCCAAAGAGGCCTTGGACACATATTTCGATGGATTTCATTTCTGACCTTCCCGTTTCTCAAAAGATGTCAGTCATTTGGGTGGTCTGTGATCGCTTTTCTAAAATGGTCCATCTGGTGCCCTTGGCTAAATTACCTTCCTCCTCTGATTTGGTACCTTTGTTCTTTCAGCATGTGGTTCGGTTGCATGGCATTCCTGAGAATATTGTTTCTGACAGAGGTTCCCAGTTTGTTTCAAGGTTTTGGCGAGCCTTTTGTGGTAGGATGGGCATTGACCTATCCTTTTCCTCGGCTTTCCATCCTCAGACTAATGGCCAGACCGAACGAACCAATCAGACCTTGGAAACATATCTGAGATGCTTTGTTTCTGCAGACCAGGATGATTGGGTGTCCTTTTTGCCGTTGGCTGAGTTCGCCCTTAATAATCGGGCCAGCTCGGCTACCTTGGTTTCTCCATTTTTTTGCAATTCTGGGTTCCATCCTCGTTTCTCTTCAGGACAGGTTGAGTCTTCGGACTGTCCTGGTGTGGATTCTGTGGTGGATAGGTTGCAGCAGATCTGGACTCAGGTAGTGGACAATTTGATCTTGTCCCAGGAGAAAGCTCAACTTTTCGCTAATCGCAGACGCCGTGTGGGTCCCCGACTTCGTGTTGGGGATCTGGTTTGGTTATCTTCTCGTCATATTCCTATGAAGGTTTCCTCTCCTAAATTTAAACCTCGTTTTATTGGTCCGTATAGGATTTCTGAGGTTCTCAATCCTGTGTCTTTTCGTTTGACCCTCCCAGACTCCTTTTCCATACATAATGTATTCCATAGGTCGTTGTTGCGGAGATACGTGGCACCTATGGTTCCATCTGTTGAGCCTCCTGCCCCGGTTTTGGTGGAGGGGGAATTGGAGTATATTGTGGAGAAGATTTTGGATTCTCGTGTTTCTAGACGGAAACTCCAGTATCTGGTTAAATGGAAGGGTTATGCTCAGGAAGATAATTCCTGGGTTTTTGCCTCTGATGTTCATGCTTCCGATCTTGTTCGTGCCTTTCATGCGGCTCATCCTGGTCGGCCTGGGGGCTCTGGTGAGGGTTCGGTGACCCCTCCTCAAGGGGGGGGGGTACTGTTGTGAATTCTGTGGCTGAATTCACTCCTGTGGTCACAAGTGGTACTGCAGCTTCTGAGCTTCCTCCCTCAGGTGTTCTGGTGAGCTCGTTAACTGCTTCATTACTTAACTCCGCCTGATGCTGCTATCCTTGCTCCTTGTCAATGTTTCAGTGTTGGATCTGAGCTTCTCCTGATTGTTCCTGTGACCTGCTGCTCTGTACAGCTAAGTGCTTTTTGCTTTTTTGTTGCTTTTTTTCTGTCCAGCTTGTCTTTTGTTTTGCTGGAAGCTCTGAGACGCAAAGGGTGTACCGCCGTGCCGTTAGTTCGGCACGGTGGGTTTTTTTTGCCCCCTTTGCGTGGTTTTGCTTTAGGGTTTTTTGTAGACTGCAAAGTTCGCTTTACTGTCCTCGCTCTGTCCTAGAATATCGGGCCCCACTTTGCTGAATCTATTTCATCCCTACGTTTTGTCTTTTCATCTTACTCACAGTCATTATATGTGGGGGGCTGCCTTTTTCTTTGGGGAATTTCTCTGGGGCAAGTCAGGCCTATTTTTCTATCTTCAGGCTAGCTAGTTTCTTAGGCTGTGCCGAGTTGCCTAGGTAGTTGTTAGGCGCAATCCACAGCCGCTTTTAGTTGTGTTTAGGATAGGATCAGGTGTGCAGTCTACAGAGTTTCCACGTCTCAGAGCTCGTTCTTGTATTTTTGGGTATTTGTCAGATCACTGTGTGCGCTCTGATCGCTAAGCACACTGTGTTTCTGGATTGCCTTCATAACACCTGTCATTAGCAAACATAACACAACCCCCGCATCCCTTGCCTGGTAGGTATGGCGCCCTCATCTCTATCCTGGCAGGAATGTTTCCCCTCATTCCTATCCTGGTATGCATGGCCCCATCCTTATCCTGGTATGATAGGCCCCCATCCCCATCGGGGTATGCAAGGCCCCCAACTCCGTCATGATATGCATGGCCCCATCCTCATCCTGGTATGATAGGTCCCCATCCCGATCATGTTATGCAGGGCCCCTATCTGCATACTGGTATGCAAGGCCTCATCCTTATCCTGGTATGATAGGCCCCCATTCCCATCCTGGTATGATAGGCCCCCAATTCCGTCCTGATATGCATGGCCCCATCCTTATCCTAGTATGATTGGCCCCCCATCCCGATCGTGTTATGCAGGGCCCCTATGCAAGGCCCCATCCTTATCCTGGTATGATTGGCCTCCATCCTCGTCCTGGTATGCATGGCCCCATCCTTATCCTGGTATGATTGGCCCCATGCCCATCCTGGTATGCATGGCCCCATCCTTATCCTGGTATGATTGGCCCCCATCCCTGTCCTGGTATGCATGGCCCCATCCTTACCCTGGTATGATTGGCCCCATGCCCATCCTGGTATGATTGGCCCCATCAGAAAAGCATAAAAAAATAACAAACAATTACACTTACCTCCCTCCGCTCCCTCGCAGCGTCTTTTCCCGATGCCAGCTGCTGCTTTATGTTTGTAAGCAGCGCATGGCAGGGACACTGCTTACAAGCCAAAGAACAGCTGCCGGAATACTCAATGCTCTCCACATCGGGACTATGTGAATGTAGGGCAGTGAGTATTCAATGGTCTTTAGTAGCGTGCACAGTGTGATGGGGATTGTATACCAGGATTGAGATGGGGGGGCAATCATACCAGGATAAGGATGGAGCCATGCATACCAGGACAAGGATGGGGGCCAATCATTCCAGGAGAAGGATGGGGCCGTGCATACCACCAGGAAGGGAATGGGGCCCTGCATACCAGGATAAGGATGGAGCCATGCATACCAGGACAGGGATGGGGGCCAATCATACCAGGATAAGGATGGGGCCATGCATACTTGGATGGGGATGGGACCAATCATTCCAGGACAAGGATGCGGCCATGCATACTTGAATGTGGATGGGGACCAATCATTCCAGGAGAGTAAGCCGCAGCCGCTGGCTCCTTCCTCTTGTGACCCGCTGCTCCAACGTTGCAGCTCCCCCATCTCCCCATCACAGACAGAGCAGGTAAATCCGGACTATAAGATGCACCCCCCAATTTCCTCCACATTTTTGGAGGAAAAAAGTGCATCTTATAGTCCAAAAAATACGGTAAGTAATGTATGCATGAGACTTCAGGATACTCATACACTTTGCAGGCATCCGGAAACCCTACAGGTTTTATCATAAATCTGCACTGAAAAAAATATAGCAAAAATGCAAAATGTGCCTTAACCCCTTAATGACAGCCAGAGAATAGCCTCCCCATACAGGTAACAATCCAGCATCTGTCGGTTGTGCACTATAGCTGACAACTTTCTGCTTCAGCCACGATCAGTGTTTGCACCGTCCAAATCTGTATAACCCCTTAGATGCTGCTGTCAATAGTGACTTCATCATTATATATGGTTAACAGAGTGTGAGGGCTTTTTCTTTATCCCAATTGGTGCCCTCAGATCATGATTTTGTGGTCCTGATGTTTGCCATGGCAATTCATGACCAAATAGCGGCCTTAGAGTCTGCCGGCTGTAGTAATCTGTTCAGAAGTTAGAGGCATTTAGGTGGTAAAAATGCACATTTTCATTTCTGTCATACCACTTTGCATTAATTCCTGTAAAGCACCTGAAGGGTTAATAAACTACCTGACAGCAGTTTTCAATATGTCAGGGGGTGCTGTTTTTGAAATGGTATCACATTTTGGGGTTTCCCAATATATGAGACCCCTAAAGTCACTTCAAACATGGATAAGTCCTTAAAAAAATACATGTAGTAAATTTCCTTGAAAAAATGTAAAATTGCTGCTACATTTTTAAACCTCCTAAAATGCTAAAAAAATAAAATAACATTTTACAAATTATGCTGTTGTAAAGCCGACATGTGGGAAATGTTATTTATTAATGGTTTGCTGTGGTATGACCATCTGGATTAAAGGGATAATCCTTCAAATTTTGAAAATTGATAATTTTTTTAAATTTTTCTAAAATTTTTGATATTTTTTATAAATAAACACAAAACAAATTGACCTAAATTTACCATTATCATAAAGTATAATGTGTCACGAAAAAAAAACAGTCTCAAAATCACTGGGATTTGTTGAAGCGTTGCAGAGTTATTACCACATAAAGTGACACTGGTCAGATTTCAAAAATTTGGCTCCGTCACTAAGGGGCATCCATTCCATTTATCACATCTGTGACGTATAAGCAATAAAGGTTTCTGCATACATGTAACAAATGCCTGTGATGGTGCCATATAGCTTCAATGTTAAAATTCATACTTAAAGGGAACTTGTCACCAGGTTTGTCCCATGTGAGATAAGGCCACCACCTCTCAGTCCTGACACTCAGCACAGTACTATGCTGTATACTGTACATGCCCCCCATCCAGCCTGCAACAAAAGAAAAAGACCTTTAATTATACTCACCTGCGGGGCGGTCGGGTCTGATGGGTGACGCGGTCTTGTCCGGTACTTCCTCTCTTCTTAGAATGCCGTTCTCCTTCTTGCATCGTGTGGATGACGCATCCCAGGTCATCCACACAGTTTCCCTGGCATCTGTGCGCATGTGCCGGGAAAGGTCAAACAGCCCCGATGCATGCGCACTGCAGTACTTTGCTCTGGTCAGAGCTGAGAAGTATGCCTGCACAGGAGCGCGATGCCGGGGATACTCTGTAGATGGCGTAGGACAAGTCATCCACATGAAGCAGAACAGAGGACAGCATCATCAAGAAGAAGGGAGACACTGGACCAAGGCAGCGATGCCCATTGGATAGAACCACCCCATAGGTGAGTTTTATAAAGGGTCTTTTTCTGGTCTTCCAAGCTGGATTGGGGACATACATAGAGCAAATTGGAATGAGGGTTGAAAGGTGGTGGCCTTATCTCACATGGAACAAACCTGGTGATATATATTTTTTTGTCAGAGCTGCAAGAAAATGTAGGGATCATGAGACCTGAACCAATGATGAAACAGGAGATGTGTCTCAGACTCCATGACTCCTTGTAACAACTGTAGGCAAAAGGGAGTCACATATCACAGCCTAGTACTAATAGAGTGGAGCTAAAAAGCACTGCGGAAAACAAATAGCTGGTAAGATTCTCCTGCAGCCAGGTACTGATAGGCATTCCTTCCACATCACCTCTCACCTTTGCCCCGTCTCATGCATGTGCCGCTCTGCCTTTGGCAGGTGTGGCGCATGCGTCAGATTTCGGGATGGGGCTGTGGTAACGTGACACACCAGAGCCTCTGTTTCAACTGTCAATCAAGCAATGGTGTGAAGCAACATGCAGGGAAAACAGAAAAGGAGCCATGGACTACAAGCAGAGCGATATGCCCCACCCCACCCCCCACTTCCCCAATGCATTTACAGTCAAATTGGCATAAAAGAAAAAATTACAAACAATGGTATAAAGGAAGAAGACCAAAGAGGTATCCCTGGAATTGTGGCCCACTGAGGCACCGCAAGAGGAATCTGGCATGTGTCCCTTTAAATCAATCTACTTATTTTAATGGTTGAAAACTATTTCTGTCTGGCATCAGAAAAAAAATATTATATCTCACCAAAAGTTTCCCAGACTATGTCTGAAGAGTATTTCCTGCATATAACCATGGTTGGTTGTATCATCCATGGTGGTGGATGAAATAAACGTTTATGGGATGTGGCATGTCCTGTAGTCTTGATATAAATGTACAAGTTTTAGAAATACCCATGTTAAGGATAAATTCCCATGTTGCATACATGTTTCCACAGCAGGAAAATAGGGGTAATGATAAATTGGCATGCTGAGGATTTCTAATTTGCAGAGCTGGTAAGTTTACGCTACAGACTTTATGTAGACTGAGAAAGAGAATGCCAAATCCTGACTGTGTGCAGTATTGCAGTGCCAGGATTCCCCTCCATTTCCAGATGGAGCAGTTCTCACTTATCCCCTCATATGTGGTTTGCATACCAGCGGGTAATGTGCCAACTAGTAAGCCGCATAGGAGGGGTTAAATGAAGTCTGCCCAAGCTGGTAAAAGGGGGGAATCCTGACAGTGTGCAGAGTGACTGTAGATATTTATGTTCAACCTCGGAAGCCCCTTTAAATCACAATCATGAAGTTTAATATGCAGAGGATTTCATCAGGCAAATCTGTAATGAAAATCCAGCAGCATTTACGCCATATGGGAACTTAGCCTGAGGATAAATACGACTTCAACACAGAACTAATATTTGCTTAGTGGTTTGATGATTTAGCAAAAGTTAAGTCCTCTATGAGGGCAAAAGATGCTGCTGTTCATAATTTCTGCACAACCACAAAACAATCTGCCTCCGGCCACCAAAGCGGACCAAGGAAAATACGAGATGGTGAATTTCAAATAATATACTTTAGTCAAATGCCTAGTCACAGTGCTATATGTATAACCCACAGACACGGAGAGACAGAACTTCAACCTAAGGGAGTCACACAATAGTCATTAACATGTGAAGAGGACCTGTCACTAGGTGAGGTGGACAAGGATTATTTCCTTTCCTGAACATTCTGAGTTTTTTTTTTTTTTATTATTATTATTTTTAATAATTCACTATATGGTTCCAGACATGTAGCTCTTTCTATTTTGTGCACTCAATTTGATATTTGTTATGGTCTTTACAAGGGGGCATGGTTCAGAGCGTAATTTTGTAGAACAGCCTAAAGCCACACCCTCAGAGACATCTGTAAGCCACACCCTCAAACACACCTGTAAGCCACACCCCCAGATAGGCTACACACCCCGATACATCTGTAAGCCATGCCACCAGACACACCTGTATGCCACACTCCCAGGTAAGCTGATAAGCCACATCCCCAGAGACATCTGTAAGCCATGCCCCCAGATACACCTGTAAGCCACGCCCCAGATAAGCTGATAAGCCACACCCCAGACACACATGTAAGCCATGCCCCAGATAAGCTGATAAGCCACACCCCCAGACACAACTGTAAGCCACACCCCCAGGTAAGATGATAAGTCACACCCCCAGGTAAGCTGATAAGTCACACCCCCTGGTAAGCTGATAAGCCATGCCCCCAGATACACCTGTAAGCCACGCCCCAGATAAGCTGATAAGCCACACCCCAGACACACCTATAAGCCACTCCCTAGATAAGCTGATAAGCCACACCCCCAGACACACCTGTACGCCACACTCCCAGGTAAGCTGATAAGCCACACCCCCAGACACAACTGTAAGCCACACCCCCAAGTAAGCTGATAAGTCACACCCCCAGGTAAGCTGATAAGCCACAGCCCCAGAGACATCTGTAAGCCATGCCCCCAGACACACCTGTAAGCCACACCCCCAGGTAAGCTGAGAAGCCACACCCCCAGAGACATCTGTAAGCCATGCCCCCAGATACACCTGTAAGCCACGCCCCAGATAAGCTGATAAGCCACACCCCAGACACACCTGTAAGCCATGCCCCAGATAAGCTGATAAGCCACACCCCCAGACACAACTGTAAGTCACACCCCCAGGTAAGCTGATAAGTCACACCCCCAGGTAAGCTGATAAGCCATGCCCCCAGATACACCTGTAAGCCACGCCCCAGATAAGCTGATAAGCCACACCCCAGACACACCTATAAGCCACTCCCCAGAAAAGCTGATAAGCCACACCCCCAGACACACCTGTACGCCACACCCCCAAGTAAGCTGATAAGTCACACCCCCAGAAACATCTGTAAGCCATGCCCCCAGACACACCTGTAAGCCACGCCTCAGATAAGCTGATAAGCCACACCCCCAGACACACCTGTAAGTCACACCCCCAGGTAAGCTGATAAGCCACACCCCCAGGTAAGCTGATAAGCCACACCCCCAGGTAAGCTGATAAGCCACAGCCCTAGAGAACTTAATAATCCACCTGCCCTCAATAAAAACAATAAGAATTAACACTAAATAAAAAGGGCCATATATCTGGATAATACGTAATAGATTAAAAGAAATAAAAAAGTGGAATATTCAGTGGAGCAGCAGGAATAAAATAAGAGCAAAGACTGGCCACGTTTGACCAGAGGACAGGGTCTTGTTAAAATGTCATTTCTCACTTCAACATTAGATACAATGAAGTCCACTTGGGCTCATGCTAAAACCTGAAAAAAGTAAAATGCAAAAGTTGACAGATGATATGCAGTAGCCCTGTGATTCCTGACACTGAACAACTTAGGTGACAAATAGAGTTATGTTGGGGTAGAAATGATATTCAAACACAGCAAACTTACTTATTGCTGAACTGTGTCTGCAGACATCTGCTGCCGAGTGGTTTATGTAGACACAGCCGGACAAACCATAAGAAAACCGGTATCTAACCTAAAAACCCATGTAGGTCTTTTATTAAATTAAAAATACTTCACGTGACACTAACTATGATACATTACAAATAAAACACAACAGAGCAAAACATAAGAACAAAACTCCCATCAGACGACAACAAACGACAAAAATCACAAAGAAATAAACCAGAAATGGAACCAAAATGGAGAAAGTTCATGACCTACAAATCAGGGGCAAGAAAGAAACATTCCAATAAACTAAAAGACAACAAACAAAATACTCATAACTTACATGAATACCCCCGTAAAATTATAAATAATAAATAGTATAAAATCATGTAAGACCCCTGACCCAGCTTCCTATAAAACCATGTAAAGAACCTTAATGTTATGCCCTTTATACTGAACAACTTCCAATGTCTGCACCATAAGGATGCCAAGGTGCCCACTGACCTAATGATGGCTTTCTAAATATTAACTACTTTAATGGAATGTTCCGAGATTAGAAGTTTTACCCTCTATCCACAGGATTTGGAATTATTTCTGATCTGTGAGAGTCTGACTGCGGAGATCCCCACGTTCCTGTGAACGGGGCTGTGAAGTACCGTGTCTGAATGGAGCAGAAGCTGAGCATGCACACCTCCTTCATTCTCCATGGTACCACAGTATTCTGCTATGTCCAGGCTCCGAATGAATGGAAGAAAGGTGGGCAAGCATGACCTCTGCTCCATTCAGAAGGGGCTCCCATTTTGGGATCGCTGAGGGTCCCAGTAATAAGGGGCAAATATCTGTATGGGGCCATGTGCAGCATTATATGGGGCATTATATGGGGAGGATGGAATGGTGACGACAATGTTTAGATCTTATTCCTGCCATGATGCTCTATATTTTCTGGGTACCGGTTGCCAAGTACAGCAATAGTTAAAGATGGGGGGTGTAACGAAGCGAGAAGAGGGCTGACATCCTCCGCAGACATTGCTATGGTTCCTTTTTATATGGTGATATACTATACTGATGTATTCTTCTTTATTTGTGTTTCTTGCATAATTAAAGTCTCTTAACCCCTTACCGGCATCGGACGTACTATACCGTCCGATGCCGGCTCCCCTGCTTTGATGCAGGGCTCCGCGGTGAGCCCGCATCAAAGCCGGGACATGTCAGCTGTTTTGAACAGCTGACATGTGCCCGTAATAGGCGCGGGCAGAATCGCGATCTGCCCGCACCTATTAACTAGTTAAATGCCGCTGTCAAACGCAGACAGCGGCATTTAACTACCGCTTCCGGCCGGGCGGCCGGAAATGACGTCATCGCCGACCCCCGTCACATGTCCGGGGGTCGGCGATGCGTCTCCATTGTAGCCATAGAGGTCCTTGAGACCTCTATGGTTACTGATTGCCCGTCGCTGTGAGCGCCACCCTGTGGTCGGCGCTCACAGCACACGTGCAATTCTGCTACATAGCAGCGATCAGCAGATCGCTGCTATGTAGCAGAGCCGATCGTGCTGTGCCTGCTTATAGCCTCCCATGGAGGCTATTGAAGCATGGCAAAAGTTTAAAAAAAAAAGTTTAAAAAAATGTGAAAAAAATAAAAAAAACATAAAAGTTTAAATCACCCCCCTTTCGCCCCAATCAAAATAAATCAATAAAAAAAATATCAAATCTATGCATATTTGGTATCGCCGCGCTCAGCATTGCCCGATCTATCAAATAAAAAAAAGTATTAACCTGATCGCTAAACAGCGTAGCGGGAAAAAAACTCGAAACGCCAGAATTACGTTTTTTTGGTCACCGCGACATTGCATTAAAATGCAATAACGGGCGATCAAAAGAACATATCTGCACCGAAATGCTATCATTAAAAACGTCATCTCGGCACGCAAAAAATAAGCCCTCAACCGACCCCAGATCACGAAAAATGGAGACGCTACGAGTATCGGAAAATGGCGCAATTTTTTTTTTTTTTTTAGCAAAGTTTGGAATTTTTTTTCACCACTTAGATAAAAAATAACCTAGTCATGTTTGGTGTCTATGAACTCGTAATGACCTGGAGAATCATAATGGCAGGTCATTTTTAGCATTTAGTGAACCTAGCAAAAAAGCCAAACAAAAAACCAATGTGGGATTGCACTTTTTTTGCAATTTCACCGCACTTGGAATTTTTTTCCCGTTTTCTAGTACACGACATGCTAAAACCAATGATGTCGTTCAAAAGTACAACTCGTCCCGCAAAAAATAAGCCCTCACATGGCCAAATTGACGGAAAATTAAAAAAGTTATGGCTCTGGGAAGGAGGGGAGCGAAAAACGAACACGGAAAAACGAAAAATCCCCCGGTCATGAAGGGGTTAATGCCAATGTGTGGGGAAAGTAAGATTGTAGGCACAGTGTAAGGAGAGTTACAGTTAGCCAGCCCTGCAGTGGGGAGGATATTTTGGGAATAAGGACAGAATTACTCCTTGGTTAGTAGACTACACATGAGTGTCCGCCACTGGAAGGTGTAAACGTATGAAAATTATAGGTGGCAGAGCGCATGTTACTACTGAGTGTGTGTGCAAGTCATGTAACTGTTCTGGAAAACTGGATATTATTATGGGCAAAACATTCTGGATCCTGGGAAGTGGAACAGACAAGAAAGGAGAGCTCACCTGCTGCGGGTGCGGTCAGGAGCCAAGATGGATTGTAGGGACCTGGACGGCTACACAAATGGGGCTTAAAGGGACTCTGTCACCTGAATTTGGCGGGACTGGTTTTGGGTCATATGGGCGGAGTTTTTGGGTGTTTGATTCACCCTTTCCTTACCCGCTGGCTGCATGCTGGCTGCAATATTGGATTGAAGTTCATTCTCTGTCCTCCGTAGTACATGCCTGTGCAAGGTGCAATCTTGCCTTGTGCAGGCGTCTACTATGGAGGACAGAGAATGAACTTCAATCCAATATTGCAGCCAGCATGCAGCCAGCGGGTAAGGAAAGGGTGAATCAAACACCTGAAAACTCCGCCCATATGACCCAAAACCAGTCCCGCCAAATTCAGATGACAGGTTCCCTTTAAGAGGCAATGTGAAAGAACACTAGGATTGCCAGGCCAGGGTACGGGTACAACACAGAAAAGGAATGGGTTAGTGAAGGACAGATTACAGTAATGGGGTATTCAAGTCATCTACGCTGTATTGCTGAAACGTTATTTGCATGCTATGTGCCGCCACCTGTACCGACAATGTGCGTACCTCTGTGTCATGGAGAAGAATAAGCTTATACCTGCTACCTATTATATAGAAATTCCACCAAATCTATCAATAATGTTCAGATTATTTTTGTAAAGTTACGTTCACACTGCTATATAACACGGCCGAGTGCTATGCAATGTGTTATCGGACAGCACTCGGCCCAATGTTATACTATGGGGAAGTGCGGATCTCGGATTATTTTCTCATGCCAATTCATGCAGCATGCTGAGGGTGCATCCGAGAATCTAATCGCAGACGCCATTCAAGTCTATGGGTGTGAGTGAAACATCCAACTGCACTCGGATGTCACCCGAGTGCAGCTCGATGTACTCGCATATAGTGAATGGAATACAGTCTCCGCACCTGTGCTGCGATTCTCTCATGCAAGACAATCGGATCACAATAAGATGACACTCAGATCAAACTCTGACAAGAGTTTGATCCAAGTGTCATTAACATGATCAGCCCTGAATCGCTCACAAGAGACAATACACCAGTGTGAGCGTAACCCAATATGGACTATCTCCTTCCTCTTCTATAAGCTACATCTGGGGTTCCTGTATTATCTCAGAGTCTGTTGCCTGAATGAGAAACATCTACAGCATGAAATGGAAAGAAAGTGGGCACCACGTTATCTAATAGAAATAATCCATATAGCCAGGTGCTATTCATTGCGCAGCCAAAATTGTGAAATAGTAAAAAGAAGAGCGCCAAGTATAGTGCACACAAGGCAATAATATATAAAATAAGGCTTTAATACCAAACAGACAGAAAATGACAATTAAAAACAATCAAAATCATGATGGAGCGACATGCAAGACAATGAGAGGCAGGTGAGAAAGAAATGTACAAAAATACAAAAATATTCAAGAATTACAAAAGCAGTCAATATTGTAAATACACGACAACTCTGATGTAAAAGAGGCAAGGAGAGGATTCCTAGGGGGAGTAATGTCGGATGTGTATGCCTAAGAATAAATACCAATCAAGGACAAAGTAATGTCTGTCAAACTATATATTATATATATATATATATATATATATATATATATATATATATATATATATATATATATATATAATGTTCAAATACATGTCCTAAACTAAAGGACCACTCTCCCTGAGAACCAAATCATACATAAATGTGTGCCAGTTGCCGTATACAGAAAATATGTACATGTACAAGTCAAGATATAAGATCATGGACCAGAAAAATGGAAGCAGTACATCGGTGGCTCAAGCACACATGTGAACATTTATAGTGTGTATATCACAAAATAGTAAGGCAATAATAGGCCAAATAAAGATCACATATGTTAACAATCCATCATAATGAACCGATACCCATAAAGGTCTCAATAAAGACTGCACAATTACAAAAACATACTGACTAAATCAGCATGCCCTAGCTCTGCCCAACGCGTGTCGCTGCCTCAAAGCAGCTTCATCAGGGGAGGTTGTCATAGTGTGAGTCAGGACCCCATTCATTCTATATATTCTATAGATGTACTGCTTCCATTTTTCTGGTCCATGATCTTATATCTTGACTTGTATATGTACATATTTTCTGTATAAGGCAACTGTTTGGCACACATTTGGTTCTCAGGGAGAGTGGTCCTTTAGTTTAGGACATGTATTTGAACATTTAATTTATATATATATATATATATATATATATATATATATATATATATATATATATATATATATATATATATACTGTATATATATATATATATATATATATATATATATATATATATATATATATATATATTATAGTTTGACAGACATTACTTTGTCCTTGATTGGTATTTATTCTTCGGCATACACATCCGACATTGCCCCCCTGGGAATCCTTTCATTGCTTCTATTACATCAGAGTTGTCATGTATTTACAATATTGACTGCTTTTGTAATTCATTGAATATTTTTGTATTTTTGCACATTTCTTACCCACATGCCTTTCATTCTCTTGCATGTTGCTCCATCATAATTTTAATTGTTTTTAATTGTCATTTTCTGTCTGTTTTGGTGTTGTTGTTGTAATATATATTATTGCTTTGTGTGCACTATACTTGGCGCTCTTTTTCTTTACTATTTCACAAACATCTCCAGCAATTACCATCACACACATATAGGTGTCAGGGGTCACAACCTTACAGCCTGGCATGGAAGCCAGTATTCACGGGTGATCAGATTGGCTTTATTCGTTTACTACAGCATTGATTTGTTCTCTCGTGCTACTGAAAATAGAATTAAGATGCATCTGATAAATACATGAAGAAGATCGTATTTCTTTTCCATTTACTATGCTTTAACCATAGGGAGTTCAATCCATTCACAAGTTATCTCAAGAGTCATGTGGCCTCCAGTACTGTCCAGGTTTTGCAGCCATTATCCAGATTAATATCCACTAAATGCCATACCAGTCAATTTTCATTTAAGCGTTAATTTTTCTCCAATTCTTCCAAGAGCCTTCATTTATTTATTTTTTTCAACGCAGCTCATTAGGTTCTTATTTTGCTGTTGTTCTTATTGATACAATTTTGGGGTAGATATTTAAATTTGATTACTTTTTATTTCATTTTTTGTGTAGGTGCAGCATAAAAACAATAATTCAAGGGTTTCTATATATTGTTTTTGCTTTATGATGGAGAAAGAGAGAACAGTATTTATAGACATGTTTATTTCTATTGTGTTTATGGGAACAACACAAAAAACAGAGAAAGAAGGCAAATGGACGTCACTCATGTTATGATCGTTCAGGTGGGGGTAATATGAAAATCAAACCTGAAACCAGATAAAAAGGGGAAAAGTTGCCTCAATCTTTGCATTGTGTCTGTGTGTGCCACACTAAGCATGGAAAACAGAAACAGAAGAGAACTGCCGTAGGACTTGAGAACAAAAATTGCTGAAAAATATCAACAATCTCCAGAGGACCTGATGTTCCTTTGTCCACGGTGCGTAAATCAAAAAGTTTACAACCTATGGAACGGTAGCTAATCTCCCTGGACATGGACGGCGAAGAATAATTGATGAAAGAATGCAACGCAGGATAATCTGGATGGTGGATACACAGCCCCAATAAAGTTCCAAACTAATTCAAGCTGTGACTCAGGCTCAGGGTGCATCAGTGTCAGCGCAAACTATACGTCAACATTTGAATGAAAAGAAACGCCATGGCAGGAGATCCAGGAGAACCCAAAGACCGATACAGAGACATAAAGCTAGACTGCAGTTTGCCAAAATGTACGCAAGTCAAAATCCTTCTGGGAAAGAGTCTCATGGACAGATGAGATCAAGCATTTTGGTAAAGCACATCATTATCTTTACCTAAAATGGAGTGAGGCCTACAAAGAAAAGAACACATCTATAATATAACGCTGGGAGCGTCACTCTGTCCGAAGCCTTAATAGACTGCGCAGGCGTGACGCTCCCAGCGTTACATTATAGATGCCGCCGACAGCAGGGGGTCGGGAGTACGGGTAGATGCCGCCGAGACCAGGGGGTCGGGAGTACGGGGAGATGCCGCCGAGAGCAGGGGGTCGGGAGCACGGGGGCGCCGTATGTGCGCCCGGCACAGAAAGTTTTTACTTACGCCAGTTCCGGCGCCATAGTCTTTCTCCTCCTGGTGCCGGAATCGGCGCCTGCGCAGTACGCGCTTTCCGGCGCCATTTTATTGAAGACACACTGCAGTGTCTTCAATAAAATGGCGCCGGAAAGCGCGTACTGCGCAGGCGCCGATTCCGGCACCAGGAGAAGCAAGACAATGGCGCCGGAACTGGCGTAAGTAACAAATTGCTGTGCCATGAGGCTGTGGCACTTCATGCCACAGCCATTTGTTACTTACGGCATTTCCGCCGCCATTCTCTTTCTCCTCCTGGTGCCGGAATCGGCCCCTGCGCAGTACGCGCTTTCCGGCAGTGTCTTCAATAAAATGGCGCCGGAAAGCGCGTACTGCGCAGGCGCCGATTCCTGCTGCCAGAATCGGCGCCTACGCAGTCCGCGCTTTCCGGCGCCATTTTATTGAAGACACACCTGCAGTGGAGCCGGATGATAGGTGAGTATGGTATTTTTTTTTTTTATATGGCAGCAGCATACGGGGGCATATAATACAATAGTGGCGCAGGATGGCAGCAGCACATGACAGAACGGGGGCAGGATGGCAGCAGCACATGACAGAACGGGCGCAGGATGGCAGCAGCACATGACATAACGGGCGCAGGATGGGAGCAGCACATGACAGAACGGGCGCAGGATGGCAGCTGCGCATGACAGAACGGGGGCGCAGGATGGGAGCAGCACATGACAGAACGGGCGCAGGATGGCAGCAGCACATGACAGAACGGGCGCAGGATGGCAGCAGCGCATGACAGAACGGGCGCAGGATGGCAGCAGCACATGACAGAACGGGCGCAGGATGGCAGCAGCACATGACAGAACGGGCGCAGGATGGCAGCAGGATGGGAGCAGCACATGACAGAACGGGCGCAGGATGGCAGCAGCGCATGACAGAACGGGCGCAGGATGGCAGCAGCACATGACAGAACGGGCGCAATATGGCAGCAGCACATGACAGAACGGGCGCAGGATGGCAGCAGCGCATGACATAACGGGCGCAGGATGGCAGCAGGATGGGAGCAGCACATGACAGAACGGGCGCAGGATGGCAGCAGCGCATGACAGAACGGGGGCGCAGGATGGGAGCAGCACATGACAGAACAGGCGCAGGATGGCAGCAGCGCATGACAGAACGGACGCAGGATGGTAGCAGCGCATGCCAGAACGGGCGCAGGATGGCAGCAGCGCATGACAGAATGGACGCAGGATGGTAGCAGCGCATGACAGAACGGGCGCAGGATGGCAGCAGCGCATGACAGAACGGGCGCAGGATGGCAGCAGCGCATGACAGAACGGGCGCAGGATGGCAGCAGCTCATGACAGAACGGGCGCAGGATGGCAGCAGCACATGACAGAACGGGCGCAGGATGGCAGCAGCACATGACAGAACGGGCGCAGGATGGCAGCAGCACATGATGGAGACCATATACCAATATAAATGCTCGCCACCCGGGCGTAGAACGGGTTCAATAGCTAGTTACCTATAGTCAAATATGGTGGAGTTTCAAAAATGTTTTAGGTTTGTTTTGTATTCCAAAGAGTTTGCAACCAAATATTAAGTTCAGGGTGCCAACAATTTTGTAGGGCCAATCTTTGGGGTTTTGTGTAAAATTATGTTCAATTTGCCTTTTTTTCTGTTTCTCTGTGTTGTTCCAATACAAAGGAAACAAATATGTACTTAACAAAATGTGTAATTGCAATAATTTTTGCAATAATTTTCTGGGAGAAATATTTCATTTTCCGGAACAATTTCATATGAGTCAAGACTTTCAGCCATGTCTGTATGTATGCAGCACAAGCAAACAATGCAATAAAAGCCTCCCAGCCATGGACTAATCCTCCAAATATTAATTGCAAGTTGAAGGCGTACTGCCTATATATATATATATATATACACAGTAGAGACCAAAAGTTTGGACACACTTTCTCATTTAAAGATTTTTCTATATTTTATAAAGCAAGAAATCCCACTTATTAAACCTGACAGGGCACACCTGTGAAGTGAAGACCATTCCCGGTGACTACTTCTTGAAGCTCATCAAGAGAATGCCAAGAGGGTGCAAAGCAGTCATCAAAGTAAAAGGTGGCTAGTTTGAAGAACCTAGAATATAAGACATGTTTTCAGTTGTTTCACACTTTTTTGTTAAGTATATAATTCTACATGTGTTAATTCATAGTTTTGATGCCTTCAGTGTGAATGTACAATTTTCACAGTCATGAAAATACAGAAAAGTCTTTAAAAGAGAAGGTGTGCCCAACTTTTGGTCTGTACTATATATATATATATATATATATATATATATATATATATATATATATACACTAATCATAAAAAATAAAGGGAGCACTAAAACCCCACATCCTAGATATCACTGAACGAAATATTCCAGTTGTAAATCTTTATTTATTAGAAAGTGGAATGTGTTGAGAACAATAAAACCTAAAAATGATCAACACAAATCACAACTAATATCCTACATAGGTCTGGAGTTGAAATGATGCTCAAAATCAAAGTGGAAAATGAAGTTACAGGCTGATCCAACTTCAAATGCCCCAAGACAAGGAAATGATGCTCAGTAGTGTGTGTGGCCTCCACGTGCCTGTATGACCTCCCTACAATGCCTGGGCATGCTCCTGATGAGACGGCGGATGGTCTCCAGAGGGATCTCCTCTCAGACCTGGACTAAAGCATCCGCCAACTCCTGGACAGTCTGTGGTGCAACGTGACATTGGTGGATGGAGCGAGACATGATGTCCCAGATGTGTTCAATCGGATTCAGGTCTGGGGAATGGGCAGGCCAGTCCATAGCTTCAATACCTTCATCTTGCAGGACCTGCTGACACACTCCAGCCACATGAGGTCTGGCATTGTCCTGCATTAGGAGGAACCCAGGGCCAACCGCACCAGCATCTCATCTCGGTACCCAATGGCAGTCAGGCTACCTCTGGCAAGCACATGGAGGGCTGTGCAGCCCTCCAAAGAAATGCCCCCCCACACCATTACTGACCCACGGCCAAACCGGTCAGTCTGAAGGATGTTGCAGGCAGATCACTCTCCACGGCGTCTCCAGACTCTGTCACGCCTGTCACATGTGCTCAGTGTGAACCTGCTTTCATCTGTGAAGAGCACAAGGCACCAGTGGTGAATTTGCCAATTCTGGTGTTCTGTGGCAAATGCCAAGCGTCTTGAGCACAACCCCCATCTGTGGACGTCGGGCACTCAGACCATCCTCATGGAGTCGGTTTCTAACCATTTGTGCAGACACATGCACATTTATAGCCTGCTGGAGGTAATTTTGAAGGGCTCTGGCAGTGCTCCTCATGTTCCTCCTTGCACAAAGGCTAAGGTAGCGGTCCTGCTACTGGTTTGTTGCCCTTCTACGGCCCCCTCCACATCTCCTGGTGCACTGGCCTGTCTCTTGGTAGCGCCTCCAGCCTCTGGACACTATGCTGACAGACACAGCAAGCCTTCTTGCCACAGCTCGCATTGATGTGCCATCCTGGATGAGCTGCAGTACCTGAGCCACTTGTGTGAGTTGTAGAGTACGTCTCATGCTACCACGAGTGTGAAACCACAACCAACATTCAAAAGCGACCAAAACATCAGCCAGAAAGCATTGGTACTGAGATGTGGTCTGTGGTCCCAACCTGCAGAACCACCCCTTTATTGAGTGTGTCTTGATGATTGCCAATAATTCCCATCTGTTGTCTATTCCATTTGCACAACAGCATGTGAAATTGCTAAGTGGACAGTTTGATTTCACAGAAGTTTGATTTACTTGGAGTTATATTCTGTTGTTTAAGTGTTCCCTTTATTTTTTTGAGCTCTATATATATATATATATATATATATATAGCACGGTGGTACAGTGGTTAGCACTGCAGCCTTGCAGCGCTGGAGTCCTGGGTTCTAATCCCACCTAGGACAACATCTGCAAAGAGTTTGTATGTTCTCTCCGTGTTTGCGTGGGTTTCCTCCAGGCACTCCGGTTTCCTCCCACATTCCAAAGACATACTGATAGGGATTCTAGATTGTGAGCCCCATCGGGGACAGTGATGATGATGTGTGCAAACTGTAAAGCGCTGCGGAATATGTTAGCGCTATATAAAAAATAAAATATATATATATTTATTTTGCAAAAGTTTTAGCCAGGTGTGGAAAAAGTGCAGCTATTTCACAATGCTGTAAAAAATAAAAGTGTTAACAGTTTATTTTTAGTAAAAGTAAAGGAGATTTATATCAAATCAATATTTAATGATCTCCATTAATGCATGATTTGCATTCAAAACAACATCAACACGTCAATTCTTCTGAGTACACTTGCACATAGTTTTTGAAGAATCTCAGCAGGGAGCTTGTTCTAAACATCTTTGAGAAATAATTGACATTAGCTTTATGTTTGAGGTCATTGTCTTGCTACAGTCTAAATTTGGAGCCCATTAGAGGTCTCCGCCGGCGACTGTTAACTTGTTAAATCCCGCTGTCAATCTCTAACAGTGGCATCCGATGGGTTGTCATGACAGACAAAGGTGTACCGAAGACCCCCGTGCCTGTCACCACGATCCTCCTGTGAACGGCGGCTCGAGGCTAGTGTACATAGGAGATTGTGATTTTGCTATACATAACCCGGCTATGCATGTAACAACGATCAGATGATCGCAGATTCAGGTCCCTTAAGGAGATAATTAAATACAGTAAAAATAAAAACATTTCTTGGTGTCCTCAAGACTGGGAAAATACAGGCAGACACTTATCTATCATTTAATATCATCAGGCAGGCATCTGATTGGAATTAATTCTCCAGCAACCCAACGACCCCAAACATGCAACCAAAATCATTAAGAAATACAGTGGGGCAAAAAAGTATTTAGTCAGTCAGCAATAGTGCAAGTTCCACCACTTAAAAAGATGATAGGCGTCTGTAATTTACATCATAGGTAGACCTCAACTATGGGAGACAAACTGAGAAAAAAAAATCCAGAAAATCACATTGTCTGTTCTTTTAACAATTTATTTGCATATTATGGTGGAAAATAAGTATTTGGTCAGAAACAAACAATCAAGATTTCTGGCTCTCACAGACCTGTAACTTCTTCTTTAAGAGTCTCCTCTTTCCTCCACTCATTACCTGTAGTAATGGCACCTGTTTAAACTTGTTATCAGTATAAAAATACACCTGTGCACACCCTCAAACAGTCTGACTCCAAACTCCACTATGGTGAAGACCAAAGAGCTGTCAAAGGACACCAGAAACAAAATTGTAGCCCTGCACCAGGCTGGGAAGACTGAATCTGCAATAGCCAACCAGCTTGGAGTGAAGAAATCAACAGTGGGAGCAATAATTAGAAAATGGAAGACATACAAGACCACTGATAATCTCCCTCAATCTGGGGCTCCACGCAAAATCCCACCCCGTGGGGTCAGAATGATCACAAGAACGGTGAGCAAAAATCCCAGAACCACGTGGGGGGACCTAGTGAATGAACTGCAGAGAGCTGGGACCAATGTAACAAGGCCTACCATAAGTAAAACACTACGCCACCATGGACTCAGATCCTGCAGTGCCAGACGTGTCCCACTGCTTAAGCCAGTACATGTCCGGGCCCGTCTGAAATTTGCTAGAGAGCATTTGGATGATCCAGAGGAGTTTTGGGAGAATGTCCTATGGTCTGATGAAACCAAACTGGAACTGTTTGGTCGAAACACAACTTGTCATGTTTGGAGGAAAAAGAATACTGAGTTGCATCCATCAAACACCATACCTACTGTAAAGCATGGTGGTGGAAACATCATGCTTTGGGGCTGTTTCTCTGCAAAGGGGCCAGGACGACTGATCCGGGTACATGAAAGAATGAATGGGGCCATGTATCGTGAGATTTTGAGTGCAAACCTCCTTCCATCAGCAAGGGCATTGAAGATGAAACGTGGCTGGGTCTTTCAACATGACAATGATCCAAAGCACACCACCAGGGCAACGAAGGAGTGGCTTCGTAAGAAGCATTTCAAGGTCCTGGAGTGGCCTAGCCAGTCTCCAGATCTCAACCCTATAGAAAACCTTTGGAGGGAGTTGAAAGTCCGTGTTGCCAAGCGAAAAGCCAAAAACATCACTGCTCTAGAGGAGATCTGCATGGAGGAATGGGACAACATACCAACAACAGTGTGTGGCAACCTTGTGAAGACTTACAGAAAACGTTTGACCTCTGTCATTGCCAACAAAGGATATATTACAAAGTATTGAGATGAAATTTTGTTTCTGACCAAATACTTATTTTCCACCATAATATGCAAATAAAATGTTAAAAAAACAGACAATGTTATTTTCTGGATTTTTTTTTCTCAGTTTGTCTCCCATAGTTGAGGTCTACCTATGATGTAAATTACAGACGCCTCTCATCTTTTTAAGTGGTGGAACTTGCACTATTGCTGACTGACTAAATACTTTTTTGCCCCACTGTATCTCCAGCATAAAAACAAGGTAGTGATGATATGGTCCGCACAGAGCCCTGACCCCAACATCATCATCATTTGTAAGAGAAATAAAGATTTACACAAATCTACAGCTACAGAATATCTGTGGTTAGTTCTTCAAGATGTTTGGAACAAGAATTAATGATACTTGGAAGGTGAAGGGTGGTCACACCACATATTAATTTGATTTGCATTCAAAGCTATATTTTAAGACTCCTCGGTTGTGTAGCATACAGGAACATTAACCCCTTCATGACCCAGCCTATTTTGACCTTAAAGACCTTGCCGTTTTTTGCAATTCTGACCAGTGTCCCTTTATGAGGTAATAACTCAGGAACGCTTCAATGGATCCTAGCGGTTCTGAGATTGTTTTGTCGTGACATATTGGGCTTCATGTTAGTGGTAAATTTAGGTCAATAAATTCTGTGTTTATTTGTGATAAAAACGGAAATTTGGCGAAAATTCTGAAAATTTCGCAATTTTCACATTTTGAATTTTTATTCTGTTAAACCAGAGAGTTATGTGACTCAAAATAGTTAATAAATAACATTTCCCACACGTCTACTTTACATCAGCACAATTTTGGAAACAACATTTTTTTTTGCTAGGAAGTTATAAGGGTTAGAATTTGACCAGCGATTTCTCATTTTTACAACGAAATTTACAAAACCATTTTTTTTAGGGACCACCTCACATTTGAAGTCAGTTTGAGGGGTCTATATGGCTGAAAATACCCAAAAGTGACACCATTCTAAAAACTGCACCCCTCAAGGTGCACAAAACCACATTCAAGAAGTTTATTAACCCTTCAGGTGCTTCACAGCAGCAGAAGCAACATGGAAGGAAAAAATGAACATTTAACTTTTTAGTCACAAAAATGATTTTTCAGCAACAATTTTTTTATTTTCCCAATGGTAAAAGGAGAAACTGAACAACGAAAGTTGTTGTCCAATTTGTCCTGAGTACGCTGATACCTCATATGTGGGGGTAAACCACTGTTTAGGCGCACGGCAGGGCTTGGAAGGGAGGGAGCGCCATTTGACTTTTTGAATGAAAAATTGGCTGCACTCTTTAGCGGACACCATGTCACGTTTGGAGAGCCCCCGTGTGCCTAAAAATTGGAGCTCCCCCACAAGTGACCCCATTTTGGAAACTAGACGCACCAAAGGAACTTATCTAGATGCATAGTGAGCCCTTTAAACCCCCAGGTGCTTCACAAATTGATCCGTAAAAATGAAAAAGTACTTTTTTTTCACAAAAATATTCTTTTAGCCTCAATTTTTTTCATTTTCACAAGGACAACAGGATAAAATGGATCCTAAAATTTGTTGGGCAATTTCTCCTGAGTACACCGATACCTCACATGTGGGGGTAAACCACTGTTTGGGCACATGGTAAGGCTCGGAAGGGAAGGAGCGCCATTTGACTTTTTGAATGAAAAATTATCTCCATCGTTAGCGGACACCATGTCGCGTTTGGAGAGACCCTGTGTGCCTAAACATTGGAGCTCCCCCACAAGTGACCCCATTTTGGAAACTGGACCCCCCAAGGAACTTATCTAGATGCCTAGTGAGCACTTTAAACCCTCAGGTGCTTCACAAATTGATCCGTAAAAATGAAAAAGTACTTTTTTTTCACAAAAAATTTCTTTCCGCCTCAATTTTTTCATTTTCACATGGGCAATAGGATAAAATGGATCCTAAAATTTGTTGAGCAATTTCTCCCGAGTACGCCGATACCTCATGTGTGGGGGTAAACCACTGTTTGGGCACACGGCAGGGCTCGGAAGGGAAGGCGCGCCTTTTGACTTTTTGAATGGAAAATTAGCTCCAATTGTTAGCGGACACCATGTCGCATTTGGAGAGCCCCTGTGTGCCTATGCATTGGAGCTCCCCCATAAGTGACCCCATTTTGGAAACTAGACCCCCCAAGGAACTTATCTAGATGCATACTGAGCACTTTAAACCCCCAGGTGCTTCACAGAAGTTTATAATGCAGAGTCATGAAAATAAAAAATAATTTTTCTTTTCTCAAAAATGATTTTTTTAGCCTGGAATTTCCTATTTTGCCAATGGTAATAGGAGAAATTGGACCACAAATGTTGTTGTCCAGTTTGTCCTGAGTACGCAGATACCCCATATGTGGGGGTAAACCAGTGTTTGGCCAGCGCGTCATCAGTGTTTGGCCAGCGCGTCATCAGTGTTTGGCCAGCGCGTCATCAGTGTTTGGCCAGCGTGTCATCCGTGTTTGGCCAGTGCGTCATGAGTGTTTGGCCAGTGTGTCATCAGTGTTTGGCCAGGGTGTCATCCGTGTTTGGCCAGTGCGTCATGAGTGTTTGGCCAGTGTGTCATCAGTGTTTGGCCAGGGTGTCATCAGTGTTTGGCCAGCGCGTCATCAGTGTTTGGCCAGCGCGTCATCAGTGTTTGGCCAGTGCGTCATCAGTGTTTGGCCAGCGTGTCATCAGTGTTTGGCCAGCGTGTCATCAGTGTTTGGCCAGCGTGTCATCAGTGTTTTCCACATAAGGATAAATAAATGACAAACCTTCTTCTTCCTTGCTACTCCTGTGCTCTCTGTGTTTTTCACGGACCCAGACTTATATTGGCCCTTTTCATTGTTTTCATCTCATTTGTATGGATTTCCTGCCCACGACTCCACATGGCAAAAATTACAGTGAAAATCTAGAGAAGATCTATTGTTGTGCATAGATAATTTATTTAGAGGCCCATGCCCACAAGCAGGCTCCTTATTAAAGTGGTTGTCCGGGACGTTAACATTGATAGCCTATCCTTCTGTATAGTGGCAGCAGCTGGGTACTGCATATCGGCCACCTATTCAAACCAATAGGAGGCGGATGTGTAGTACCCCGCAGCAGACATTATTCCATTGACGGAGCTGCGTAGCTCTGCAACTGAGCCGTTCCGCAAGTTGCCAAAAACCAGGAACAGATGATGGCGGTGATGTGACGGAAAACTGCAAAATCCATATATTCAGAGAGGGGACATACAGAGGGTATGGAAAGTATTCAGACCCCTTTAAATTTTACACTCTGTTTCATTGCAGCCATTTGGTAAATTCAAAAACGTTCTTTTTTTGACATTAATGTACACTCTGCACCCCATCTTGACTGAATAAAAACAGAAATGTAGAAATGTTTGCAAATTTATTAAAAAAGCAAAACTGAAATTTCACATGGTCATAAGTATTCAGACCCTTTGCTCAGACACTCATATTTATGTCACATGCTGTCCATTTCCTTGTGATTCTCCTTGAGATGGTTCTACTCCTTCATTGGAGTCCAGCTGTGTTTAATTAAACTGATAGGACTTGATTTGGAGAGGCACACACGTGTCTATATAAGACCTCACAGCTCACAGTGCATGTCAGACCAAATGAGAATAATGAGGTCAAAGGAACTGGCCAAGGAGCTCAGACACAGAATTGTTTCAAGGCACAGATCTGGCCAAGGTTACAACAGAATTTCTGCAGTACTCAAGGATCCTAAGAGCACAGTGGCCTCCATAATCCTTAAATGGAAGAAGCTTAGGGCCACCAGAAGTTTTCCTAGACCTGGCCGTCCAGCCAAACTGAGCAATTGTGGGAGAAGAGCCTTGGTGAGAGAGGTAAAGAAGAACTCCAAGATCACTGTGGCTGGGCGCCAGAGATGCAATAGGGAGATGGGAGAAAGTTCCACAAAGTCAACTATCACTGCAGCCCTCCACCAGTAGCGGGCCTTTATGGCAGAGTGGCCCGACGAAAGCCTCTTCTCAGTGCGAGACATATGAAAGCCCACACAGCAAAACACATGAAGGACTCCCAGCCTATGAGAAATATGATTCTCTGGTCTGATGAGTCGAAGTTAGACCTGTTTGGTGATAATTCTAAGCGGTATGTGTGGAGAAAACCAGGCAATGCTCATCACCTGCCCAATACAATCCCAACAGTGAAACATGGTGGAGGCAGCATCATGCTATGGGGGTGTTTTCAGCTACAGGGAAAGGACAACTGGTTGTCTTTGAAGGAAACATGAATGCGGCCAAGTACAGAGATATCCTGGAAAACCTTTTCCAGATTGCTCTGGATCTCAGACTTGGCCGAAAGTTCACCTTCCAACAAGACAATGACCCTAAGCACACAGCTAAAATAACAAAGGAGTGGCTTCAGAACAACCCTGTGACCATTCTTGACTGGCCAAGCCAGAGTCCCTGACCTAAACCCAATTGAGTATCTCTGGAGGTACCTGAAAATGGCTGTCCAACAACATTCAACATCCAATCTGACGGAACTGGGGAGAATCTGCAAGGAAGAATGGCAGAGGATCCCCAAATCCAGGTGTGAAAAACTTGTTGCATCATTCCCAAGAAGACTCATGGCTGTACTAGCTCAAAAGGTGCTTCTATTCAATACTGAGCAAAGGGTCTGAATACTTCTGACAATGTAATATTTCATTTTTTCTTTTTTAATAAATTTGCAAAAATTTCTACATTTCTTTTTTTTCAGTCAAGATGGGGTGCAGAGTGTACATTAATGAGGAAAAAAATAACTTTTTTTAATTTACCAATTTACGAACTGGCTGCAATGAAACAAAGAGTGAAAAAAATTTAAAGGGGTCTGAATACTTTCTGTACCCACTGTATGTGTCTTTTTATATAGTTTATGTAAACTTTTGGTTTCATCTGTATATATATGTATACAGATATATATACATATATCTGTATATATATATCCCATGTGTTGGAATCATAGGTGTGTATACCATACTCTCACCGTGAATTCCCCAGTAACTAGCCTAGTAGTGGAAAGAGCCGCAGCCTAGTCCATTACTCGTCACTCATTTGCGTAACTGTCCTGACAACTGGAAGCAGCAGAGTTGTCTACTTTGACAAACTGGTGGCAGCAGTGGGATATGTGTTATCCCTCTTAGGAGTTTTTCCCAACAGGCAGGGTGCCGGGTGCTGCACCCCCACCAATCCAACATTGATGACCTATCCTAAACCATAGGAAGTGAGGTGCACAAAATGTCAGCAGGTGCTTTAAACTGATGAGTCAAAATGTGAAATATTTCGCTGAAACAGAATGTATTTTATTTACTGGAGGGCAGACAACAGTGAATCATGGTGGAGGCTCCTAGGATTTCAGCAAATGTAGTTGGGGATTTGGTGAGGATGACTGGTGTCCTCAATGCTGACAAACACAGGCAGATACTTATCTATCTTGCAATGCCATGAGGGAGGCATCTGATTGTTAAGACTACAACTTTCAGCCAATGTCATTAAGAGCGGTCTTCACTATAAAGGAAAACAATTAGTCTTGTAAGTGATGATATGGACGAAGCCGGAAAACTGACTTAAAATCAAAAGAAGAATCAATAAAAAGAATATGCAGTAAGTTTCCCTCAGTCCGCTCTCATTGGTAACCAGTGTATAGACATATGCAAACACTTCTACCCACAGAAGGCTCGGAGTTATTTTTATGCCGCAGTGCATTTTACATCTGCGTGACCATAATGACTATGTGAAAGTTACCAATGGGTAGATACTAGCTCCAGGCCATCATGATTTTGATCCTGTAAAATATGTAAAGGGCTGCAAAGAAATGCATCTTGCCAACAGGGTTCCTGTACAGATTGTTACATTGAAATATGGCTTAAAAACACAGTCCAGAATCCCGTCATAGCGGAAACTATCCCCCTGCTTGTTATTGTCATAGAACTGCTTGGAGGCCGCGCTCCCCTGTTGGTACCAACATGAATAAAGACAAATGAGTCCTTCACAGATCTTCAGTAACACCTGTGGACTGGAGGCAAGAAAACCTGGAACCTCAGTCTCCAATAATACACAAATGCTACAAGAAAAAATCCAGGGGATCTCTTCAATTCAAAAACACATGTTCAAGTACGTGTGAAAAACTGCAAATCCCAATATACAGTACCTGCCTATATGTCGGCCACTGACTTCAGGCTTCTTTATTTGCAAATGGTTCACACTTTTCACTACTGTTAACATGAAACGTCCAGATGTGAAGCAGCTATAGGTAAGCACACTCTTGTAACATATCCTTTGCTCATAAAAAACGGGGTAAGATTAAAAAAAGTTTTTGCCACCTAATCTGAGAGTAGAATGATGCAGAGATAGAGACACTGATTCCAGTGATGTGTCACTTACTGGGTTGCTCAGTATTGCAGTTTTGATAAAATCATGTTTTATCAGCAGCAGACTATCAATAGAGGACTAGAAAACTTGCTGTCATGTAGTCCTCCATATTCATGAGCTCTGTGTAACTCCGCCCCCACCCCTGATTGGCAGCTTTCAGTGTACATTGTACATGGGCAGAAAGCCGCCAATCAGTGGTGTGGGCGGGGTTATACACAGCACCGCATTCAGAGAACTGCTAGATTTGTAGCAAACAAAACAATATTATCAAAATACAGCAAACAGCCCAATAAATGATACAGAGCTGGAATCAGAGTTTCTGCCACTACATTATGGGGTAGTAAAAACCTGTTGATAGATTCTCTTAAAATTTGACATTTTCATAACCTTTCAGATACAGACCTGAATGTGGTGCATATGGAGTCTAACTCATAAATGACTGCAGTGACACAGTGTAGGCTGCGGATATTTCCATATGAATTATCTTATTGTGTAAGCAGTGGAGGTCACAGAGACAGGCTTCCCAGTGATTTTTTAGTTAAGATGGCTCCACAGCTGTATTTAATCTACCGTATATATGTACTGTATATATATATGTGTGTATATATATATATATATATATATATATATATATATATATATATATACACACACACACACACACACACACACACACACACATCTACTATATAATTGTCTAAGGGTCACTTCCGTCTTTCTGTCTGTCCTTCTGTCACGGATATTCATTGGTCGCGGCCTCTGTCTGTCATGGAATCCAAGTTGCTGATTGGTCGTGGCAAAACACACACGACCATTGCCACGACCAATCAGCGACGGGCACAGTCCGACGGCAACATGGCCGCTCCTTCCTCCCCGCAGTCAGTGCCCGCTCCATACTCCCCTCCAGTCAGCGCTCACACAGGGTTAATAGCAGCGCTAATGGACCACGTTATGTCGCGGTGTAACGCACTCCATTAACGCTGCTATTAACCCTGTGTGTCCCCAACGTTTTACTATTGATGCTGCCTATGCAGTATCAATAGTAAAAAGATCTAATGTTAAAAATAAAAAAAATAAAAAATCATCATATACTCACCTTCCGGCGCCTTTCCCGCTCTTCGCAACGCTCTGGTAACTGCTCCATGCATTGCGATCTCATGAGATGACCGCTACGTCATCATATCGCGAGACCGCAATGCACTCTTGAGACCGGAGCGCACGAGGACTCAGCGTCGGTAACCGCTTCCTGGATCCAGGGGCCAACGGAAGGTGAGTATATAACTATTTTTTATTTTAATTCTTTTTTTTTTTTTTTACAGGGATATAATACCCACATTGCTATATATGTGGGCTGCGCAAGATACAATGTGGGCTGCGCAATGTACTACGTGGGCTGCGCAATGTACTACTTGGGCTGCGCAATGTACTACGTGGGCTGCGCAATGTACTACGTGGGCTGCGCAATGTACTGCGTGGGCTGGGCAATGTACTGCGTGGGCTGCGCAGTGTACTACGTGGGCTGCGCAATGTACTACGCGGGCTGCGCAATGTACTACGCGGGCTGCGCAATGTACTGTGTGGGCTGCGCAATGTACTACGTGGGCTGCGCAATGTACTGTGTGGGCTGCGCAATGTACTATGTGAGCTGCGCAATGTACTACGTGGGCTGCGCAATGTACTACGTGGGCTGCGCAATGTACTGTGTGGGCTGCGCAATGTACTATGTGAGCTGCGCAATGTACTACGTGGGCTGCGCAATGTACTACGTGGGCTGCGCAATGTACTACGTGGGCTGTGCTATACACTACGCATACATATTCCAGAATATATATATATATATATATATATATATATATATATATATATATATATATATATATACACACCGGTGTATGTATATATATATATATATATATATATATATATATATGTATATATATGTGTGTGTGTGTGTGTGTGTGTGTGTGTGTGTGTGTGTGTGTGTGTGTGTGTGTGTGTGTGTGTAAGAGAAAGAAAGTTAGAGCAGCACAAAAAAAGAGTCCGGGTGCAGAGCCCCCCAGGCAAATACCGAACCTCAATTATAAAAAAACAGAAAAGTTGGAGGCAGCACACGCGGACTCTTTCTTTGTGCTGCTCCAATTTTCTTTCTCTTATATTACCTGTAGAAGTGTGCACAAAAATTTCTCCTTTTTCATCATGACCACATATAGTGGCGATACGTATTTGCCCAAAATGTTTTGCTACACACCCGAGGATGAAGAGAGGACCCTGGGAAGTATAGAGGTTACATCTAATGATTTTAAAGGAACATTATAAACAAAAATGTATTCCAAGAGGTTTAACCTCTTCCCGACATGTCCCGTACTAGTACTGCGCATCTCATTTCTCCCCCTTTGATGTGGGCTCCGGCGCTGAGCCCACATCAAAGTCGCGACATGTCAGCTGTTTTGTACAGCTGAAATGTGCGCGCAATAGCGGCGGGTGAAATCGCGATTCACCCGCTGCTATTAACCTGTTAAATGCCGCTGTCAAACGCTGACAGCGGCATTTAACCGGCGCTTGCGGACGGAAATGAGCACATCGCCGACCCCGTCACATGATCGGTGGTCGACGATGCATCAGGATGGTAACCATAGAGATCCTTGAGACCTCTATGGTTACTGATGCCGGCCTGCTGTGAGCGCCCCCCTGTGGTCGGCGCTCAAAGCAAGCCTGCATTTCAGCTACATAGCAGTGATCGCTGCCATGTAGTAGAGCCGATCAGGCTATGCCAGCTTCTAGCCTGGCAAAAGCATGGCAAAAGTAAAAAAAAAAAAAAATGTTTTTAAAAATATGAAAAAAAATAAAAAAAAAATATAAAAGTTTAAATCACCCCCCTTGCACCCCATCCAAAATAAAACAATAAAAAAAAATCAAACCTACACATATTTGGTATCGCCGGGTTCAGAATCGCCCAATCTATCAATAAAAAAAACATTAACCTGATCGCTAAATGGCGTAGCGATAAAAAAATTTGAACCGCCAGAATTACGTTTTTTTAGTCACCGCAACATTGCATTAAAATGCAATGACGGGCGATCAAAAGACCAATCTGAACAAATGTGGTATCATTAAAAACGTCAGCTCAGCACGCAAAAAATAAGCCCTCACCCCCGACCCCAGATCACAAAAAATGGAGATGCTACGGGTATCGGAAAATGGCACCTTTTTTTTATCGAAGTTTTGAATTTTTCTTCACCACTTAGGAAAAAAAGAACCCAGACATGTTTGGTATCTATGAACTCGTAATGACCTGGAGAATCATAATGGCAGGTCAGTTTTAGCATTTAGTGAATCTAGTAAAAAAAGCCAATCATAAATCAAGTGTGGGATTGCACTTTCTTTGCAATTTCACCGCAATTGGAATTTTTTTCCCGTTTTCTAGTACAAGACATGGTAAAACCAGTGGTGTCGTTCAAACAAAAGTACAACTCGTCTCGCAAAAAATAGGCCCTCACATGTCCATATTGACGGAAAAGTAAAAAATGTTATGGCTCTGGGAAGGAGGGGAGCGAAAAACGAAAACGCAAAAACGAAAAAGGGCCGCGGCGGGAAGGGGTTAAGATCCAATGTGTGCCCAAATCTTTTTTTTTGTGCCTTTTTTTTTCCTTATCTAACAAGTTTGCTAATGACATTGCTTCTGAACATGGAATTTTTACAAATGGAAATTCAAGATCTTGCAAAGGACATTTCTTGTATTGAAGTTGAACTTAAAAATCATCTCAGTGAAGATCTTTGGAAACAAAAGATATGATTGATTTATGTTTTGAAAAAAAAAACTAGGGATGAACTTGAGGACATTTAAAGAAAGAAATGGAATAGAGATGCTGGGGATTATCACCTTGTGAATATTTTTTACTGACAAAAGAAAAAAATTGAGTATATAAATGTCTCTTACAAGAAAAATTGGTTGTCATCCTTGTCTGGGATGTTTTAGCTGTACCGATAATTTCTGCCATCTAATTATTGATGAGTTATCTAACATGTTCTAGTGATTAATTGTTGGAATGTGTATGTAAATTGTGTTATGTGGGCGAGATCGCATGGAACCTGTAAATCCATGTGAATCACCTCAGATACATAATTAGAAAAAAGAAACTTGATTAACATTTTGTGGAACAGGACCATGCTGGAAAATCTCAAATTTTAACCCCTCCCCCCCCCTTTGAGATGGGGTGGTGATTGGGTTATAATGCTTAAAAACGATGGAATTATTATGGATTCGGAGGTTAAATATGCTAAAACCTCTCGGATTAAAAGTGAATTATAATTACCGTATATACTCGAGTATAAGTCGAGATTTTCAGAACACTTTTTTGGGCTGAAAGTCCTCCTCTCGGCTTATACTCGAGTCATACCCAGGGGTTAGCAGGGGAGGGAGAGCGGAGCTGTATAATAATACTCACCTGCTCCTGGCGCGGTCCCTGCACGTGCCTGGTTCTCCGGGCGCTGACAGCTTCTTCTTGTAGTGAGCGGTCACATGGTACCGCTCATTTCAGTAATGAAAATGGACCCGACTCCACTCCCATAGGGGTGGGGCCGCATATTCATTACTGTAATGAGCGATACCATGTGACCGCTCAACACAGGAAGAAGCTGCCGGCGCCGGGGAACAGACGTGCAGGGACCGCGCCAGAAGCAGGTGAGTATAACGGGCAGTGCGCGATATTCACCTGCTCCCCGTTCCACTGTTGGCGCGGCTGTGTCTTCCGCGTCCTCTGCAGTGACGCTCAGGTCAGAGGGCGCGATGACGCGATTAGTGCACGCCGCCATCTGCCCATCTGCCTGAACAGTCAGTGCAGAGGACGCGGAAGACACAGCGGCGGTCGGCGGTGGAAGGGGGAGCAGGTGAATATAGCAAGTGCCAGGAGCCTGAGAGGTCAGTATGTAGTTTTTTATTTTTTTAATCGCAGCAACAGTATATGGGGCAAATGTCTGTATGAAGCATCTTATGGGGCCATGTGCAGCATTACACGGGGCAATTATCTGCATGGAGCATCTTATGGAGCCATGTGCAGCATTATATGGGGCAAGTGTCTGTATGGGGCCATGTGCAGCATTATATGGGGCAAGTGTCTGTATGGGGCCAAGTGCAGCATTATATGGGGCAAATATCTGTATGGAGCATCTTATGGGGCCATGTGCAGCATTATATGGGGCAAGTGTCTGTATGGGGCCATGTGCAGCATTATATTGGGCAAATATCTGTATGGGGCCATGTGCAGCATTACAAGGGGCAATTATCTGCATGGAGCATCTCATGGAGCCATGTGCAGCATTATATGGGGCAAGTGTCTGTATGGGGCCATGTGCAGCATTATATTGGGCAAATATCTGTATGGGGCCATGTGCAGCATTAGACGGGGCAATTTTCTGCATGGAGCATCTTATGGAGCCTGTTGTGAATTCTGTGGCAGAGCTCCCTCCTGTGGTCACAAGTGGTACTTCGGCTGGTTCTCTCTGTGAGCTTCCGTTGGTGGAGGAAAGTGGTACTGCGGCTTCTGAATTTCCTTCCTCAGGTGATATGGTGAAGTAGTTAGGTGCTTCTCTATTTAACTCCACCTAGTGCTTTGATCCTGGCTTCCAGTCAATGTTCTAGTATTGGACCTGTTTCCTCCTGGATCGTTCCTGTGGCCTGCTGCTCTGCATAGCTAAGTTCCTCTTTGCTATTTGTTTGCTGTTTTTTTTCTGTCCAGCTTGTCAATTTGTTTTTTTCTGCTTGCTGGAAGCTCTGGGACGCAGAGGGTGTACCTCCGTGCCGTTAGTTCGGTACGGAGGGTCTTTTTGCCCCCTTTGCGTGGTTTTTGTAGGGTTTTGTGTTGACCGCAAAGTTACCTTTCCTATCCTCGCTCTGTTCAGAAAGTTGGGCCTCACTTTGCTAAATCTATTTCATCTCTACGTTTGTCTTTTCATCTTAACTCACAGTCATTATATGTGGGGGCTGCCTTTTCCTTTGGGGTATTTCTCTGAGGCAAGGTAGGCTTATTTTCTATCTTCAGGCTAGCTAGTTTCTCAGGCCGTGCCGAGTTGCATAGGCAGCGTTAGGCGCAATCCACGGCTGCCTTTAGTGTGGTTGGAGAGGATTAGGGATTGCGGTCAACAGAGTTCCCACGTCTCAGAGCTCGTTCTTGTTTTTTGGGTTATTGCCAGGTCACTGTATGTGCGCTGACCTCTATGTCCATTGTGGTACTGAATTACCTTTCATAACAGGAGCCATGTGCAGCATTATATGGGGCAAGTGTCTGTATGGGGCCATGTGCAGCATTATATGGGGCAAGTGTCTGTATGGGGCCATGTGCAGCATTATATGGGGCAAATATCTGTATGGAGCATCTTATGGGGCCATGTGCAGCATTATATGGGGCAAGTGTCTGTATGGAGCCATGTGCAGCATTACACGGGGCAATTATCTGCATGGAGCATCTTATGGAGCCATGTGCAGCATTATATGGGGCAAGTGTCTGTATGGGGCCATGTGCAGCATTATATGGGGCAAATATCTGTATGGGGCCATGTGCAGCATTATATGAGGCAAATATCTGTATGGGGGGGCCATGTGCAGCATTATATGGGGCAAATATCTGTACGGGGCCATGTGCAGCATTATATGGGGCAAATATCTGTATGGGGGGCCATGTGCAGCATTATATGGGGCAAATATCTGTATGGGGTCATGTGCAGCATTATATGGGGCAAATATCTGTATGGGGCCATGTGCAGCATTATATGGGGCAAATATCTCTATGGAGCATCTTATGGGGTCATAATCAACATTTGTGCAGCATTATATGGGGCATATTTTAATATGGAGCATCTTTATGGAGCCCATCATAAACTGTATGCAGCATTATATGGGGCATATTTTGTATGGAGCATCTTATGAGGCCATGTGCAGCATTATATGGGGCAAGTGTCTGTATGGGGCCATGTGCAGCATTACACGGGGCAATTATCTGCATGGAGCCTCTTATGGAGCCATGTGCAGCATTATATGGGGCAAGTGTCTGTATGGGGGGCCATGTGCAGCATTATATGGGGCGAATATCTGTATGGGGCCATGTGCAGCATTATATGGGGCAAATATCTGTATGGGGCCATGTGCAGCATTATATGGGGCAAATATCTGTACGGGGCCATGTGCAGCATTATATGGGGCAAATATCTGTATGGGGGCCATGTGCAGCATTATATGGGGCAAATATCTGTATGGGGCCATGTGCAGCATTATATGGGGCAAATATCTGTATGGGGCCATGTGCAGCATTATATGGGGCAAATATCTCTATGGAGCATCTTATAGGGCCATGTGCAGCATTATATGGGGCAAATATCTCTATGGAGCATCTTATGGGGTCATAATCAACATTTGTGCAGCATTATATGGGGCATATTTTAATATGGAGCATCTTTATGGAGCCTATCATAAACTGTATGCAGCATTATATGGGGCATATTTTGTATGGAGCATCTTATGGGGCCATGTGCAGCATTATATGGGGCAAATATCTGTATGGGGGGGCCATATGCAGCATTATATGGGGCAAATATCTGTACGGGGCCATGTGCAGCATTATATGGGGCAAATATCTGTATGGGGGGGCCATGTGCAGCATTATATGGGGCAAATATCTGTATGGGGCCATGTGCAGCATTATATGGGGCAAGTGTCTGTATGGGGCCATGTGCAGCATTATATGGGGCAAGTGTCTGTATGGGGCCATGTGCAGCATTATATGGGGCAAATATCTGTATGGAGCATCTTATGGGGCCATGTGCAGCATTATATGGGGCAAGTGTCTGTATGGAGCCATGTGCAGCATTACACGGGGCAATTATCTGCATGGAGCATCTTATGGAGCCATGTGCAGCATTATATGGGGCAAGTGTCTGTATGGGGCCATGTGCAGCATTATATGGGGCAAATATCTGTATGGGGCCATGTGCAGCATTATATGGGGCAAATATCTGTATGGGGGGGCCATGTGCAGCATTATATGGGGCAAATATCTGTACGGGGCCATGTGCAGCATTATATGGGGCAAATATCTGTATGGGGGGCCAGGTGCAGCATTATATGGGGCAAATATCTGTATGGGGTCATGGGCAGCATTATATGGGGCAAATATCTGTATGGGGCCATGTGCAGCATTATATGGGGCAAATATCTCTATGGAGCATCTTATAGGGCCATGTGCAGCATTATATGGGGCAAATATCTCTATGGAGCATCTTATGGAGCCATGTGCAGCATTATATGGGGCAAGTGTCTGTATGGGGCCATGTGCAGCATGATATGGGGCAAATATCTGTATGGGGCCATGTGCAGCATTATATGGGGCAAATATCTGTATGGGGGGGCCATGTGCAGCATTATATGGGGCAAATATCTGTACGGGGCCATGTGCAGCATTATATGGGGCAAATATCTGTATGGGGGGCCATGTGCAGCATTATATGGGGCAAATATCTGTATGGGGCCATATGCAGCATTATATGGGGCAAATATCTCTATGGAGCATCTTATAGGGCCATGTGCAGCATTATATGGGGCAAATATCTCTATGGAGCATCTTATGGGGTCATAATCAACATTTGTGCAGCATCATATGGGGCATATTTTAATATGGAGCATCTTTATGGAGCCCATCATAAACTGTATGCAGCATTATATGGGGCATATTTTGTATGGAGCATCTTATGGGGCCATGTGCAGCATTATATGGGGCAAGTGTCTGTATGGGGCCATGTGCAGCATTATATTGGGCAAATATCTGTATGGGGCCATGTGCAGCATTATATGGGGCAAATATCTGTATGGGGCCATGTGCAGCATTATATGGGGCAAATATCTGTATGGAGCATCTTATGGGGTCATAATCAACATTTGTACAGCATTATATGGGGCATATTTTAATATGGAGCATCTTTATGGAGCCCATCATAAACTGCATGCAGCATTATATGGAGCATCTTTTGTATGGAGCATCTTATGGGGCCCATCATGAACTGTATGGAGCATTATATGGGGCTCCTGATTCAATATGGATATTCAAAAACACTTAACCTACTGATGTCTCAATTAATTTTACTTTTATTGGTATCTATTTTTATTTTTGAAATTTACCGGTAGCTGCTGCATTTTCCACCCTAGGCTTATACTCGAGTCATTACGTTTTCCCAGTTTTTTGTGGCAAAATTAGGGGGGTCGGCTTATACTCGGGTCAGCTTATACTCGAGTATATACGATTGTTCTTTTATGAGTTACTCTTTGCAGTGTCTCATATGCTTCAGCTGGATTCTTTTTCTTTTTGCTTGGGTTAGTGCCAATTGTTTTAAAAAAAAATGTTTTCCTTTTTTGAAAAATGTGAATATAATCAAATATTATGATCCATGGCTTGTCCCATTCAGAAAGATTGGCAAGGTGTTTTTTATTAAATTTTTTTTATTTATTTTTTGTTGGAAATTGAGATCGAACATTAATATGTAGATATATTTATTCTTGACACAAGGGACCTTCCTGTGATTTGGGGATAATTCCCTCTATTGAAAAGATTTAAGATGTGGCTTTAGAGGAGTATATTATCCATTTAAGAATTTGGGGTTGAGAAACATTTCTTTAGCGAGCCTTGTGTCTCCCCCATTCTTCGTGTGGTGAGTTGCCAGCCCAAGCTAATGGGGGGTGTTCTCACCCTTATGGATTTTTCCCAGCCCTTTTAATATCTAATTTTAATGAGAATCCTCTTTGAAACATGTTTGAAAATGAGTCTCATATGTATGGTGCGATTTGATTTTGAGCATTATATTTATTAAACAATATTTGTGTCATTATATCAAAATGCTACTATATTAAAACTTTATGTGCTGTATATTTAGTTTCTGTGTTTATATTTATAACTAGATGGTAGCCCGATTCTAACGCATCGGGTATTCTAGAATATGTATGTAGTTTATTTATGAAGATTTTAGAATAATACATTGAATACACAGGATTCGGCCAACCGCGACCAATTAGCAAAGCGTGGTTCAAATCCGGACTGCGCCTGTCGCTGATTGTTCGCGGCCGGCCAAGTAGTATATAGCACAGCCACGTAGTATATAACAGCCCACGTAGTAAATTGCACAGCCACGTAGTACATAGCACAGCCCACGGAGTATATAACACAGCCCATGGAGTATATAGCACAGCCCACGAAGTGTATAACAGCCCACATAGCATATAACACAGCTCACGTAATATATAACAGCCCACGCACGCAGTATATAACACAGCCCACAAAGTGTATAACACAGCCCACGTAGTGTATAACACAGCCCACGTAGTATATTACAGCCCACGTTGTGTATAACACAGCCCACGTAGTATATAGCACAGCCCACGTAGTATATAACAGCCCATGTAGTGTATAACACAGCCACGCAGTATATAGCACAGCCCACGTAGTATACAGCACAGCCATAGTATATTGCACAGCCACGCAGTATATTGCACAGCCCACGTAGTATATTGCACAGCTCACGTAGTGTATTGCACAGCCCACGTAGTATATTGCACAGCCCACGTAGTATATAGCACAGCCCATGTAGTATACAGCACAGCACACATAGTATATAGCAGCCCACGTAGTATAGAACACAGCCACGTAGTATATTGCACAGCCATGTAGTATATAGCACAGCCCACGTAGTATATAGCACAGCCACATAGTATATTGCAGTCTCGTAGTATATTGCACAGCCAAGTAGTATATAGCACAGCCCACGTAGTATATAGCACAGCCACGTAGTATATTGCACAGCCACGTAGTATATAGCACAGCCCACGTAGTATATAGCACAGCAATGTAGTATATTGCACAGCCCACGTAGTATATTGCACAGCCCACTTAGTAATTGCACAGCCCACGTAGTATATTGCACAGCCCACGTAGTATATAGCAATGTGAGCATCATATCCCTGTTAAAAAAAAAAGAATTAAAATAAAAAATAGTTATATACTCACCTTCCGTTGGCCCCCGGATCCAGGGGAAGCGTTTACCGATGCTTCTCGCGGGCTCCGGTCCCAAGAGTGCATTGCGGTCTCGTGAGATGATGACGTAGCGGTCTCGCGAGACCGCTATGTCATCATCTCGCGAGACCGCAATGCATGGAGCGGTCACCAGGGCGTTGCGAGGAGCGGGAAAGGCCTGTTCTGGATCCGAGGGACCGACGGACGATGAGTATATAACGATTATTCTCTATTCTCTATCTATATTTATGCACTGCACTTTATGTGATGAATAATTTCTGTATCACTGCACTTTATGCATGTCAATTATAATGTGAATTCATGCTCTCACAATGATGATTAAAAGGAACCTATCACCCCCAAAATCGATGGTGAGGTAAGCTCACCGGCATCAAGGGCTTATATACAGCATTCTGTACTGCTGTAGATAAGCCCCGATGTTACCAGAAAGAGGAGAAAAAGACATTAGATTATACTCACCCAGGGTCGGTCCTGCTCCGATGGGTGTCTCAGGTCCGGAACAGCGCCTCCCATCTTCATTCCATGATGTCATCTTCTGGTCTTCACGCTGTGGCTCCGGTGCAGGCGTACTTTGTCTACCCTGCTGAGGGCAGAGCAAAGTCCTGCAGTGCGCAGGCGCCCGGAAAGGTCAGATAGGCCCGGCGCCTGCGCACTGCAGTACTTTGCTCTGCCCTCAACAGGGCAGACAAAGTACGCCGGAGCCGCGGCATGAAGACCAGAAGAGGACGTCATGGAATGAAAATGGGAGACGCCAGAGCGGACCTGAGACGCCCTACGGACCGGACCGCAGCAGGACCGCCCCTGGGTGAGTATAATCTAACCTCTTTTTCTCCTCTTTCAGGATACATCGGGGGCTTATCTACAGCATTACAGAATGCTGTAGATAAGCCCCTGATGACGGTGGGCTTACCTCATCATCGATTTTGGGGGTGACAGGTTCCCTTTAATGCAAATGATCATAATTATGTATACTCTTTACATACCTGGCACTTTCACATGTTCACTGCTTGAGAAAGGTTCCTGTTGGGACCGAAACGTCACCTTGTGGACTGATTAAATAGCTCCTTTTCACTACAAACGGTGTGGTGCCTCCAATTTTTCTGGATTGTTATATATATAGTAAGACGTTTCTAATGTTTAGGTACTTGCATTATTAAAGGGAATGTGTAACCAGGTTTTTGCTACCTCATCTGAAAGCAGTATAATGTCAGAAAAGAGACCCTGATCCAGAGATGTATAACTTAGGCTTCTTTCACACTTCTGTCATTTTGCTCACGTCGAAATCCGTTGATTTTTGAAAAAACAGGATCCTGCAAATTTTTCTGTAGGATCCTGTTTTTTCCCGTAGACTTGTATTATTGTGACGGATGGCCACCGGTTTCAACAGTCGTGCACTGGATCCGTCGGAAAATAGCAGTCCATCGGGCAGAGAAAACGTTCAGAGGAGCGTTTTTTTTTGCACGTCGGAAAATCGCTCAGCGACGGGTCCTGCGCTCTCCGTCATTGGCTGTAATGGAAGCCTATGGACACAGAATCCGTCGCTGACCGTCAAACACAGGAATCCAGAGAAGGATGCTGTTTTTTCATTCTGAGCATGCCTGGAATGATTTTCGAGTTCGGGAAAAGTCTCTCTCTCCTACCGAATTAGACGGATTTGTCACTTTACTGGATGAGTTACATCCGTTTGCCAATCTTTTTACAACGTCCGTCGATACGTCACGCCGACGCATTATGACAGCCGTCTCAAGACAGAAGAGTGAAAGAAGCCCATCACTGACAAGTAAAAGGATATGTTCACAAGTTGAATTTTTGCATTTTTATTTTTTTTATGCAAATTTCACCAAATTTACCAGTAAAGTTATGAGATGTCAGAAATCTCAAGCACACACATTGGTTTTACTTTCCTGACTGATTGGGAAAACTGCTGCATCTGGCAAACTGCAGCATGTCACTTTTTTCAGCGTTTTTTCAGCGTATTTGCATAGTTTTTTTACCCATAGGAAATAATGTGCAAGTGTAAAAACGCAGCAAAAGTCCAAGTATCAGATTTTGCTGTGTTTTGGTGCAAAAACCTAAGAAAGTTGATTCACGCTTTTTGGGGGGGCACTAAACTTTATCAACATGCGCAAGAGACAACAAAAACAGAGCAATAAAAACACAGCAACAAAATCACAAATAGTGCTTTTTGTAAGCAGCAGGGCCGGCGTCAGCAGGGCAAGTGCCGGGGCCCTGAGCCAGGGGGGGGAGGGCAACTCACCGTCGTGGACACCGGTGAGCCATGGGGGCCCGATGCCTGTGAATGGGCTCACCCCACTTGCTCAGGGCCCCGGCACTTGCGATAGGTACCTCTCCCTGTTTCTCCGCTGCGGCGTCTTCTGCGTTTCCTGACTGTGACGTTCAGATCAGAGGGTGCGATGACGTCACTAGTGTGCGCCCTCTGCCTGAACAGTCATGGTGCAGAGTGCCAGAAGACACCGACACTGAGGAGTCCGGAGCAAAACAGTGGCTAGCGAGGAGAGGTATTTCATTTTTTTCTGTTTGAAGCAATATATGGGGCCCGTTATGCACTGGAACATCATATGGGGCCCATTATATATGAAGCATCATATGGGGCCCATCATATACTGGAGCATCATATGGGGCCCATTACATATGGGGAACCATATGGGCCCATTATATGTGGAGCATCATATGGACCCCTTTATACTGGAGCATCATATGGGGACTATAATATACTGGAGCAGCATATGGGACCCCTTTATACTGGAGCATCATATAGGGACTATAATATACTGGAGCAGCATATGGGGTCCATTACATATGGAGAATCATATGGGTCCCATTATATATGGAGCATCATATGGGGTCCATTATATATGGAGAATTATATGGGGCCCATTTATATATGGAGCCCATTATATATGGAGCCCATTCTGTTTGGAGCAATATATGGGGCCCATCATCTACCGGAGCATTATATGGGGCCCATCTTATACTGTATGAAGCTTACATGGGGCACATTCTGTTTGGAGCAATATATGGGGCCCATCATCTACTGGAACATTATGGGGCTCATCATGTTGGGAGCCATATATGACAGTTCCTTCAATTTCTCAATCCGTTAGCCCCTTTTTCCTTGTTTCTTCCAGACCCATTTGCACCTATCAGAGCCTAGTCTTTTGACTTTCATTTCATTGCTTCAAATCACCCGTTTCCAATCTTCTACTGTCTTTTCGCAGTTTTTTGCAAACTCGAACCTGCACTATAGAAGTTGAATTATGTAAAGTGCGTCACACGGTGCTTGTATGGATGTCTGTGATCTCACTATTACGAAGCATAGGAGCCTCGTCCTCTGCCGTGTTTGTGGCACCCGTGATTTGTTGACTCTGATATTTTGCCTGGATGTCCACCTCTTGGCTCCTGGATGGACTTCATTTCATATTCTTCCAACTGTCATGGCGCTCACATGATGCAGTTTGGCAAATTTCTTGGCAGAGAGACCGATATCGATGAGCTGGATGATGCTGTGTCTCTTCTCTTGGGAAATCTTCATGGCTGCTCCTCAATTCGAACCAATGACCTTTCGCTTGGGAATCAACCTAATAACACACTGAGCTATTAGGGAATGTGAGAACAGGTTGTATTTTGTAGTAAACAGGAAGAAAAATATGTTTCCACAACCAGGAGCAAAATAGTAACAATGCAGTGACATTCCAAGAATCTGTATAACTAGTCATGTGCTAAATAGTGTAGCGTGGCTAAAGTTTGTGTAGTCGACGGAAGGTATGTGTCGCAGAGATGGCTTGCCTCTGTGATGTAACCCAGAGTGTTTTCTTTATTGCACATAAGCAATAAGGGATCATTTAATATACACTTGGGTCCGGGTCCGGGTTACGGGTAGCTGTGAGAGATGGGAGGGTCTGGCTACCCATATACCTTACCCCTGGGTAGGGGCATCACCATACCTCTATATGTGTTTCAGGACCTGCGCTGATGTCACTACCATATGACTAATTATGTGATGGGTTCCTGGGTGTGGTTAGAGCTATATAATGTAGGCTAATACTTAACACAGGACTTGTATGTGGGGAGGTGAAAGCCTCCAGAGTGTGTTGAGGCTCCAGGACTGCGCCTGAAGTACTGGACATTTGTATTTTTTTTTTGCCTGAGCTAAAGGCTATTTGTTTTTCTGTTTGTTATGTGGGTTTGTGGAGCAATAAACCCTATGAACTTTTGAAGGACCGAGCCTTATGATTGCCACCTGCTGCACCTGAGCGAGTACGATCCCTACAATAGCTGCTAGACCAGTGTTCCCCAACTCCAGTCCTCAGGAGCCACCAACAGGTCGTGTTTTTAGGATTTCCTTAGTATGGCCCAGGTGATGGAATTGATGCCTGTCTAGATTATGGAGTTCTCACCTGGGCATTACTAAGGAAATCTTGAAAACATGAGCCGTTGGTGGGTCTTGAGGACCGAACTTGGGGAACACTGTGCTAAACAGATAGCCAAGATGATTGTCTATACAATGATGACAGTCTCCCATTCAAAGCAGCAGTGGATGGTGAAATATGGAGCCTGAAATTCAAACGTTCAAAACATCATTACCGTTTTGCTCATCAGTGTAGCTTACTGGACGCAGCATGCAGCAGAGCTCAGAAAGCTAACTCCACTCACACCACAGCTTTCTCTATACATTGTATATTGATAGCAAGCTGCTAATCAGTGATGGGGCGTGGTCGGGCCACTTGGCAAGAGCTAGCAAAAGACTCCTAACAGCTTCACTTTAATTAGCAAACTCATCAATTAGAAGAAACTTTTCACATTTCCACTTAGGTTACTTTCACACTAGCGTCGGATTCCGATGCTAGCGGTGAATGCGCCGCACAACGGAGGCAGCGGATGCATTTTTCCGGCGCATCCGCTGCCCCATTGTGAGGTGCGGGGAGGTGGGGGCAGAGTTCCAGCCGTGCCGTCGCACGGCGGTTGCGACGTGTGTCAATACGTCGCAATGCATCAGTAATGTTACTCTATGGAGCAAAAACGCATCCTGCAAACAACTTTGCAGGATACGTTTTTTCCGCTAAACGACGCATTGCGACGTATTCAAAAAAACGCCAGTGTGAAAGTAGCTTTAGAATTTAGATTCACTTAGAATTTAGATTTTGTCACAGGGTTTGCCACAGATTTATTTATGACATAAATTAACAAGCTAATAATTTAAAATCTGCACTAGGAGACAATTTATGAGAGATTGACCTCCCATAGTGCAAAAACACCACCGATTTTCTACAGGACATTCGCTTGCAGAAAATCCGCTGCATTTTACAGGACCTGAAAAGTGGACAAGATGTCTTTTAAGCCCTTCACCAAGTTGCAATTTTCCGTTTTGTGTTTTCGGTTTTTGCTCCCCTTCTTCCCAGAGCCATAACTTTTTTATTTTTTCTGTCATTTGTAATAAAAATAAATAAAAGTCGCCATTTTCCGAGATCTGTACGATCTCCATTTTTTGTGATCTGGGGCTGGATGAAGGCTTATTTTTGGCGCCGAGCTGACATTTATTGATACCTTTTTGGGGAAGATAAGATGTTTTGATCACCTATTACATTTTTGTTGCAATGTTGCAGCGGCCAAAAAAATGTAATTTTCGTGATTTGATTTTTTTTCTCGCCACACCATTTATCGATCGGATTAATTTACTTTATATTTTGATAGGTCAGACATTTTTTTTAACGCAGCGATATATTTTTTATGTGTGTATTTTTTTTGTTTTATTTTGAATGGCATAAAAGCTAGGTGATTTGAACTTTTATGAGTTTTTTAACTTTAAAAAAAAAAATCTTTTATTACTTGCTTCAATAGTCCCCTTAGGAGACTTGAAGCTGCGATCGTTAGATCGCCTGTGCTACACAGAGCAGGGCTTCAACCCTGCTTTGTGTGGTTTAAATCATGATCTCCGACGGATGCCAGCCTCAGGTCGGCATTCTTAGGATATTTACAATGACAAGCACTGGGGCTTCTGCAGACCACCGGCTGTCATGGCAACCCTTCTGCACCCCGCAATCATATGACAGGGGCGTAGATGGGTGTCATTAACCGGGGGTGTTTGGTTGCCTCGTTCTTTCTTCAGGGATTTATATCCTACTTCCCGATTTCAGTTTGGAACTGGCAGCTCTCTGGCGCCCTCCCTTGCCCTCAGGTCAGTCAGGGAACTGCACCTGGGATAATTAGTCGCCTAGCAACCAGGCAACACCCCATGTACTTATGGTGGCTAACAGATGTTAATCATTCAGCTGCGGCAAGAAAAACTAAATCTCCGAGCACTAAAAAATACTCGGTGGACCCCCAAGCGTGCTCGGGAAATCTCGAGTAACGAGTATATTCGCTTATCACTCTTTATAACTCTATAATGCTTAAAAACTAATCCGACTGATTTTTTGTGACATATTGTGCTTCATGATAGTGGTAAATTTTCTTCGATATGATTTGCATTTATTTTTGAAAAAAAGGGAAATTTGGTGAAAATTTAGAAAATTTCACAATTTTCAAACTTTTAATTTTTATGCCTTTAAATCAGAGAGCTATGTCACACAAAACAGTTAATAACTATTTCCCACATGACTACTTTACATCACTACCAATTTGGATACATCATTTTCTTTTGTTAGGACGTTAGAAGGGTTAAAAGTTGACCAGCGATTTCTCCTTTTTCCAACTTTTACAAAACCATTTTTTCTTTAGGGACCATCTCACATTTGAAGTGACTTTGAAGGGTCTATATGACAGAAATTACCCAAAAGTGATCCTGTTCTAAAAACTGCACACCTCAAGGTGCTCAAAACCACATTCAAGAAGTTTATTAACCCTTCAGGTGCTTCACAGGAACTGAAGCAATGTGAAAAGAAAATGAACATTTCATCTTTTTCGCAAAAAATTTCAATTTAGACCCAGACTTTGTTATTTTCACAAGGGTAACAAATGAAACTGGACCTCAAAATTTGTTGTGCAATTTCTCCTGAAGACTCCGATACCTTATTTGTGGGGGAAATCTACTGATTGGGTGCACGGCAGGGATCGGAAGGAAGGAGCGCCATCTGACTTTTTGAATGTAAAATTTGCTGTAATATTTAGCAGATGTCATGTCGTGTTTGGAGAGCCCCTGATATGTCTAAATAGTGGAAACCTCCAAAAGTGATCCCATTTTTTAAAACCCCACTCCTCAAGGATTTTATCCAGGGGCAGAGTGAGCATTTTAGACCCACAGGTACAACATAGAATTTGATAACATTAGGTCGTCATATTGAATATGTCATCATTAGTGTTGAACGCAGGTGCTTACTACTACAGTTTGCATTGAGTGCTCGGGTTTGCACCTAATATCGTGAGTGAGTAACGTGCTCCATTCCCTGCCCCACATGTTTCACGGCTGTTAGACATCCAAAAAACATGTGGGGTTCCGCAATACTCTGTGTATACCAGAGCACCCAATGCAAACTTGAGTTGCGAGCACTAACGCTTTAATACTAGCAGTCATGTCGTCTTTTTTTTTTTACTTTAGAAAAAAAAACAATTCTAACCCCAATCCTAACCCTAACACAACCCTAACCCCAACCCTAACACACCCCTAACCCTAACACAGTTATACACCCAACCTTCACCCCAACTCTAAGCTCAACTGCAAAAAATGGGGCGGGAAAGTATTTTATCATTTTTATCTAACTAAAAGGCGACAAAGGGGGGTTTAATTTACTAATTCCTTTTATTGTGAACACTGTGATAGGGTCTATCACAGTGATCAAAAGGAACCAATAGGAAAAATTTCCTATTGTTCCTGGGTGCCGGCCGGCAGATCTCGGTAGGTGCACTGCACATGGTGCCCGCCATTTTTTGTTATCAGGAAGATGACCGGGCTGAGGGATGGAGCAAGAGGGACCGGGGATTGGTTGAGGGTCCTGGGGGTTCTTGGGGGGCAGCATTTCTCTCTCCTCTGACATGTACTGTAAATCATGTCAGATAAGAGAGAAATCATTGAAATAATGATTAACGGCGATCACATGATTGGACACCGGAAAATACGGCCTGATCGTGTTCTCTGGGAGAACTCAGCTACCCCCAGTAGCTGAGACCCTGGAGATTTTACAATTCTGGGGGGCACTACAGCCTTCGTTTGCGTATGCATTATTATGCACTGTTAGCACAGAGATCCCCAACACTAGTTTCCCTCTATTTTTGTGAAGTTAATCTGTAATGTATACTATGTACCTGGTGAAGGTGCTGGTACAGTGCTGAAACGTGTTGTATGCAATATAGAATCTTTTTGATACTTTAGGCTCCTGAATAGTCTCCACCAGCAGTTCAAGCACATACATATATACAGTATATCACAAAAGTGAGTACACCACTCACATTTTGTTATTATTTTATTATATCTTTTCATGGGACAACAATGAAGAGATGACACTTTGATGCAATGTAAAGTAGTCCGTGTACAGCTTGTATAACTGTAAATTTGGTGTGCCCTCTAAATAAGTCAACACACATCAATTAATGCCTAAATCACTGGCAATAAAAGTGAGTACACCCCAAAGTGAAAATGGCCAAATTCTGCCCAATTAGCCAATTTCCCTTTCCGGTGTCATGTGACCCATTAGTGTTACAAGGTCTCAGGTGTGAATGGGGAGGTGTGGTAAATTTGGTGTTATCGCTCTCACACTCTCTCACACTGGTCACTGGAAGTTCTGAGAATCTGAAAAAAAGAATTGTTGCTCTACATTAAGATGGCCTAGGCTATAAGAAGATCGCCAACACCCTGAAACTGAGATGTAGCACGGTGGGCAAGACCATACAGCGGTTTAACAAGATCGGTTCCACTCAAACAGTCCTCGCCATGGTTGAACAAAGAAGTTGAGCTCACGTGCTCAGCGTCATATCCAGGTTTTTTTAAGAAAAAAAAAATAGACGTACGAGCACAGCTAACATTGCTGTAACAGAGGTGGTGGGTTAGCCTGTCGATGGTTAAACAATACTCCGCACACTGCATCAAAATGGTCCACATGGCTGTCATCCCAGAAGGAGGCCTCATCTACAGATGCACAAGAAAGCCCACGAACAGTTTGCTGAAGATTAGCAGACTAAGGACGTGGATTACTGGAACCATGTCCTGAGGTATGATGAGATCAAGATAAACTTATTTGTTTCAGATGGTGTCAAGGGTGTGTGGCGGCAAACATGTGAGGATTACATAGACAAGTATGTCTTGGCTACAGTCATGGTGGTGGGAGTGTCATGGTTTGGGGCTGCATGAGTGCTGCCAGCTGCGGGGAGCTATAAATCATTGAGGGAACCATGAATGCCAACATGTACTTTGGTATACTGAAGAAGAGCATGTTCCCCTCCCTTTGGCAACTGGGCAATATTCCAACGTGATAACAACCCCAAAGACACCTCCAAGACAAGCACTGCCTTGCTAAAGATGCTGAGGGTAAAGGTGCTGGGACTGTGAGACATCCTGAAATGGAAGATGGAGGAGCGCAAGGTCTCTAACATCCACCAGCTATGGGATGTCGTCATGGAGGAGTGGAAGAGGACTCCAATGGCCACCTGTCAATCTCTAATGAAACCCATGACCAAGAGAGTTAAGGCAGTGCTTGAAAATAATGGTGGCCACACAAAATATTGACAGTTTGGGGACCACTAGACCATTTTTACTTAGGGGTGAATTCACTTTTGTTGCCAGCGGTTTAGACATTAATGGCTGTGTGTTGAATTATTGAGAGGGCACACCAAATTTACACCATCATAAAAGCTATACACTGACTCTTTTACATAGTTGTCCCATGAAAAGATATAACAAAATACTTACAAAAATGTGAGCTGTGTACTCACTTTGTGATATATACATACTTACATACTGTATATTAGATATACTGGTAATAGTGGGAATGCATTCTGCATTCATCTTACTGCTATTCAATTTACAAACTAATAATAGGTAACACTCAGGAAAGGAGCAGGTACAATGTTCAAGTAAAACCTTGAAATAATTATTCTTTTATTCCCTATAAATTCAGAACAACCATAAAGTCAAAGGAGCATTGTGTTCGCTTTCATATGCCCGGCATTGTGAGCTTCCATGCGCTGCAGGATTTGATGATTCGCACATTACTTCCTTCTTAACAATGTTCCTATTTTCTTCTACTATTTTATTAGTTTGCAAAATGCTACAAACTGAAAACAGGAAACTTCATATAGTAGTAAAGTAGCTACAGTGTATTGTTCCAAATAATTGCAAACTCAACCATTCATTTTATGTGAATAGTTATGTCAGAACATCTCTTTTATAAGTAACAGAAGCACATAAAAATCCCTATTCAGGAATTAAAGGGAACCTGTCACCCCCGTCAGGCGTTTGTAACTAATAGAGCCACCTTGTGCAGCACAAACGCTGCATTCTGACAAGGTGGCTCTTTTAGGCTGCTTTCACTCATCAGGTTTTTGGTTTTAGGCTAAATCCGGCAAATTTGCAGAAAAATGGATCCGGCGTAAATTGTGAAAAACTGATGCACCGGATCCGTTTTTTAGCTGGATCCGGCTCTCTTTACTGCGCATGGATGAGAGAGAGAGAGATTTTCCCATACCAGAATCAAAAACAAAGCTTCTGGGCATGCTCAATGTGTAAAAACGGATTCGGTAGCCGGAAACCTTCATTCACACATCCGTTCCATGCGTTTATTGCCGGAAACGTCCCTTCAGGCTTTTTCGCCGCACAGAAAAATTGTTGCAGTGAACTTTTTTTGTGTCCGGCAAAAAAACCTGAAGGGACGTATCCGGCACAAAACGGATGAAACGCATGTCCTTCAGGCACAATCCGGCGCTAATACAACTCTATGGGAGAAAACGGATCCGGCGTAAGAAAAAAACGGATCCGTTTTTTTCAAAAACTGCCGGATTGTGCCTGAAACAAAAAACCTGATGTGTGAAAGCAGCCTTAGTTATGATGCCTGCACACGCTAAAATAAACATTTATAAAATGTGCCCCCTCATACCGTGAAATGTTCCCGGAGGCGGGTCTTTCCCTCCAAATCAGACACAGCACAGCCGTCGCTCCGGGCCTGTGCGCGCCGGGCGCCGCCTCCTCTTGCTTCATTATCGTCCCCGGCGCCTGCGCATTAAAAAAAAATTTCCGGGCGTGCGCAGTGGCGCTGCCCTTCGTACTTACAGGGCAGGCGCCGGGGACGATCATAGAAGCTATCGACGATTGTGTTACAAATGGAACATGGCAGCAACCGGGGCCTTCAGCAGGACCTTGGCTGCCCTGGCAACCCACTGTCCCCCTATGATCACATGGTGTTGGGTCACTGGGTGCTATAAATAAATACCCAAGCAGGATCCATCAGCATAAATGCTGCTGTCCGTGATTGACAGCGATATTTAAGGAGCTAACTGCATGGACCTGCGCTATCTATAAATCGCTACTGTTAGGAGGCAGATGTCGGCTGTATAACACAGTTGGCATCTACTTTGTGTGGAGTAATGGTACATCTTGTAGAAAAAAGGGTTAAGGTATACATTGAGACATGTATGCTCATCACCCAGTGTGTCGTACAGAGTAGCCAAGTCTACTACCTTATGTTTTTTTTTTGTTGTATACTATTTACCAGCCAGATGAGGGTATCTAATCAACACTTTCCCAGTCTATGTGCATGCTTTGCCTTTAGTTTTCCAGGTGTACAAAGTAAATATAAATGACGAAAGGAATATAATCACAAATTGTTCTATTTGCATGATACTTTGGTCCTACCTTGTTCTGATGGTAAGTTTTCATTAATCGTGAACCTAATTATAGCATTAAGACAAACATAGAGGTATTTCACATATACAAGAAACAAGTGACTTTTATATCCTCATTCAGCTTTAAGAATTAGGTAAAGGGTATTAGGTTTCACTTTAACCAGTTAAAGGTTGGGTTTCCCCTATCATAAATAAAGTGTGGAATTCCCCTGAAATCCCCTGTATGTTTTAATAGTTTAAAAAAAATGGACAAAATTGTTTAACAAACACTAATTTACTACAGTCATAATTACCCACATAGAACTGTTTATTTTAAATTTTTTCATTTTATTGTTCATTAGCTTCTTAAATGCAAAATTAAGCAACTTTATAATCTTCATTAAACAATGTTCTTCTTCTATATATAGCTAGCATTCTGTTAATGGAGCGCATGTAGCGTTCCGCTGGGTCCCTCATTACTGATGGGGGTGCGGATACATATTACAAGCACCACTCCACCTACTACTGTTCCCTGATGAATATTGAGAATTAAGAGGGGGGAAACATGTTGGGACACTGTATTGTCAGAATATCTGCTGTGATTGGCAGGACACTGTTTCCCTGGGCTGTATATATTAAATACCGGTGTTACAGAACCCCCCAGCACCAAGAATGTTATGCAGTATATGTATGTATAATAGTTTCCATGTGAAATGCATCAGTCCACAGACTGCGCCCCTGGACAAGATATTCTCTTTCTGACCTCCCCCCACCTTTGTAATTCCCCCAGTAAATATCAGCAGGCTCCGGCCCCCTGCGGCTATTGTAATGTATGTCTGGCCAGCTGTTTTCCTATTGGCCTACCCTGTGTATCTGTGTTATATATTCTGTGTGCTGTAAATAAAGGTGGTTCTTTTAGACTGGAAATACGTGGGGTAGCAGTCAGCTTTTGTCTAAAGACCTGAATGTTCCTGTGTCTACCGTGCGCAGTGTCATCAAGAAGTTTAAAGCCCATGGCACTGTGGCTAACCTCCCTAGATGTGGACGGAAAAGAAAAATTGACAAGAGATTTCAACGCAAGATTGTGTGGATGTTGATTAAAGAACCCTGACTAACATCCAAACAAGTTCAAGCTGCCCTGCAGTCCGAGGGTACAACAGTGTCAACCCATACTATCCGTCGGTATCTGAATGAAAAGGGACTGTATGGTAGGAGACTGTAATGAACAGGTGATTCAGAACCACAATGGACCTTGAAGTTAAGAGCACACAAAGTGACCTGACAATTACCAAAAACATAGGACGAGCTCTGAGACGTGGGAACTCTGCTGACCGCAATCCCTAATCCTATCCAACCACACTAAAGGTAGCCGTGGAGCGCTCCTGACCAGACCTATGCGCCTCGAGCACAGCCTGAGAAACTAGCTAGCCCTAAGAAAGAAAAATAAGCCTATCTTGCCTCAGAGAAATACCCCAAAGGAAAAGGCAGCCCCCCACATATAATGACTGTGAGTTGAGATGAAAATACAAACACAGAGATGAAATAGATTTAGCAAAGTGAGGCCCAACTTACTGAACAGAACGAAGATAGGAAAGATTGCTTTGCGGTCAACACAAAACCCTACAAACAACCACGCAGAGGGGGCAAAAAGACCCTCCACACCGACTAACGGTACGGAGGTGCTCCCTCTGTGTCCCAGAGCTTCCAGCAAGCAAGAAAAACCAATATAGCAAGATGGACAGAAAAAATAGCAAACAAAAATAACACAAGCAAAACTTAGCTTATGCAGGATAGACAGGCCACAGGAACGATCCAGGAGGACGCAAGACCAATACTAGAATATTGACTGGAGGCCAGGATCAAAGCACTAGGTGGAGTTAAATAGAGCAGCACCTAACGACTTAACCTCATCACCTGAGGAAGGAAACTCAGAAGCCGCAGTACCACTCTCATCCACCAAAGGAAGCTCATAGACAGAACCAGCCGAAGTACCACTCACGACCACAGGAGGGAGCTTGGCCACAGAATTCACAACAGGAGACTCAGGAAGACCCCACTTCTTACCCCGAGACATAAAAAAGCCAGGCTGGAGTTTGCCAAAACTTACCTGAAAAAGCCTTAAATGTTTTGGAAGAATGTTCTCTGGTCAGATGAGACAAAAGTAGAGCTTTTTGGGCAAAGGCATCAACATAGAGTTTACAGGAGAAAAAAAGAGGCATTCAAAGAAAAGAACACGGTCCCTACAGTCAAACATGGCGGAGGTTCCCTGATGTTTTGGAGTTGCTTTGCTGCCTCTGGCACTGGACTGCTTGACCGTGTGCATGGCATTATGAAGTCTGACGACTACCAACAAATTTTGCAGCATAATGTAGGGCCCAGTGTGAGAAAGCTGGGTCTCCCTCAGAGGTCATGGGTTTTCCAGCAGGACAATGACCCAAAACACACTTCAAAAAGCACTAAAAAATGGTTTGAGAGAAAGCACTGGAGACTTCTAAGGCGGCCAGCAATGAGTCCAGACCTGAATCCCATAGAACACCTGTGGAGAGATCTAAAAATGGCAGTTTGGAGAAGGCGCCCTTCAAATATCAGGGACCTGGAGCAGTTTGCCAAAGAAGAATGGTCTAAAATTCCAGCAGAGCATTGTAAGAAACTCATTGATGGTTACCGGAAGCGGTTGGTCGTAGTTATTTTGCCTAAAGGTTGTGCAACCAAGTATTAGGCTGAGGGTGCCAATACTTTTGTCTGGCCCATTTTGGGAGTTTTGTGTGAAATGATCAATGTTTTGCTTTTTGCTTCATTCTCTTTTGTGTTTTTTCATTTAAGACAAATTAAATGAAGATAATAATACCAAATAATTTGTGTTTGCAATCATTTTCAGAAAGAAAATGAGTATTATCTGACAGAATTGCAGTGGTGTCAATACTTTTGGCCATGACTGTATGTCCTCAGTAGGATCCTCTATCAAGGGACTATTCCCAACTCACTATCTGCCAATTGACAGGGTTATAGTGTTTTTTCACTGAATGATGTGGTACTTAAAGGGATATTCCCATCTCCAACATCCTATCCCAATATGTAGTAGGTGTAATAATAATAATATTAGCAAATACCTCCAATTAAAAATATAGTATAGTTCTTCTGATAAACTATGCTGCTTAGCCCCATGTGCAGAGCATTGAAGTCGATTAGGTACCCATTGTTATAGAGATGAGAATAACCCTTTAAATAAGTGGGTAGGGTGTCATAGGGATAATTAGGGTCAGTCAACAGTAAGCGGGGGTGCCTTATCGTCTATATTAGGGTGCCAATCTCTGCTGACCGGTAGAGGTACTTCGGGGTTAAATTAGAGGATTAAAGATCTTGCGCCCTCCTATCCTATGACCTACATGCATTTTTATAATTAATGTGTTTTTGTTGTGATGTCTATTTTTCCAAATATTTTAATATTAATAAAGATTATTTTATAAGGGTTTATTCTAGTTTTTGGTTTACCTTCACACCAATTTTCCAAAAAGTTGGGACGCTGTGTAAAATATGAAGAAAACAAGAATGCAAGGTGAAAATTAGACATTGTTCCATTTCATTTGAAAAAATGATCTTATTTAGAAATGGATGGCAGCAGCATATCTCAAAACAGTTGGTAAAGGGTTAACAAAATGGAAAGTGACTAACTTTGAACTTCTGATCTGTGCTCTATGTTCTAAATAAAATATGGCTGTGTAAGAGATTTAAAGATCATTGCATTCTTGCTCCCCTTACATTACATCTTACACAATTTTTTGGAATTGGGGTCTGGACGAGACTGATAAAAATGTGTCAGATATCCTACTTCCCACGCCATCTCTGCACTCCTCCTTCTTCTTTCAGTGTCAAAGGCAGGTGCAGGGATGTTGTACACAGATCGCCAGTGTTGACAGGGAAAAAAGCATCTACTATCTCAGGGAGGGCAGAGAAAACAAGCTGTAGCTCACAAGTAAAGTACATAAAAGAAATAAGTTAATACTGGTGCTATGATAATATATGAGCTACTGAAGACCGCAAAATTCTGGATACAAACAGACCTCACAACCAGCATGTATTACCAGTAGAGACACATAGACTTCACAGTCAGCATGTATAACAGGAAGGGACACTCCCACATGAGAAGACTATGAGTCTTGGACAAGACTTCAAAGTGATGATCAGGGGTTTAAAATTAATGAATGAAACAAGATTGTAGGCTGAAACTTTGTGGAATTTTTGAACTACTGGTAATGAGTTCTACTAAGTTAACATAGGAAAAATTATTTTTTACGAAGTTAAATGTGTCCATAGTTTATAATTTAAATGGATGTGGAATTGAGAAAAACAAATCTCAAATACATCCTGCATGTGTACAAGAGAGCAGTGACAAACTATTTACCATGTATAGTATTACGCACCAAGATGAGGCAACAATTTTAAACATAAAATACCAATATTATGCACATCATTGTACAGCACATGAAATTAAGAGGGAGAGTAACAGCGGCTTTTGCCATGCCATGGGTGCACTAAAGCCCCCTCAGTTGCATATGGATTAAAAGCTGATTTTTCAGCCACTAAAACACTAAAATATATACACATATACTGCTCTATAATTTTTTGTGACTAATTATGCTACATAAATATTTAAGTAGTTTACAGTATATCCTGGACTATAAGACGGATTCTTTTAAGCAAATTTTGAAGAAAAATGGGGGTGCCTCTTATAGTCTGAATGTAGCTTACCGGGGGTGGCACTGGAGCGGGGGGTCACAGGAGGCAGGGTCGCCGCAGCAGCAAGCCTGCAGAAGCAAGAGTGGGGAGATGCTGCAGACCCTGGGCTGTGAAGAGGGGGTGTCCTGGCGGTGTGAGGCAGGAGCCATTGATCTGGCAGTGGGCTTCAGGAACATGGCAGTGGCGCATGACCAGATTTAGATCTCAGCTCAATAACGAGCAGAGATTTCAATCTGCGCATGAGACGGCGCCATTTTCCTGAAGACCACCACCGGAAGATCAATGTGCGCAGGGGGGACTCTGCTCCCGTCTTGCACTGCTGTCAGTATTTGCTCAGTATTTTACATCAGCATTTGTAATCCAAAACCACGAGAGAAACAATCAGAGGAAAAGTATAATAGAAACCATGTCACCCCTTCTGCATTTTTTACCCTCTCCTGGTTTTGGCTTACAAATACCAATGTAAAATATGACCGAATACTGAATGTGAGCCTATTGGTTTCTCTGCAAGAAACTTTGAGAATGCAGCACATAGATTCTAGCTAATTCTATTGCTGTACTCACTCAACTTTAGCTGAAACCGCTGACTAATTCTTGCCTTCAGAAACCACAAACTTCATTTACAGTGACCTCTGAAACACAGCTTAAGAAAAGGATTCTTGTACCCAGTCTCTTGTTTACAGGACTTACTGTCAGAGAACCAGAACTCAACAAGAAGTAACACAAGAGTCCGGGGAAGGTGATTCCCAAATGTTCTGCCGTATTATTAATAAGAGAGTGGGCAGTGACACGTTCCCACTATCTACTTAGCTGAAGAGCAAACACTACATTTAATTGGACATTTTGGAAACGGTGAAGTTTTCCTTAGAGCAAAATGTTCCATGGACTATGGCTTTGTCGTTGTTTTAAAGAAAACATACAGCCAGGAACATGTAGTCAGACAAACAAAAATGCCCACACGGTGACGAACCATTGCACATATGCTAATAAATAGTCACGTCTCATTTTAGTATTAGCAGCCATAAGAGGTCTGAGAAATCATTGATTTTAGACAGACTTTCCGCCATAACGGATTTCTTAAAACACTTCCATAAGATATTATACCAAAACACTGTCATCGTTTCAGAAATTCAAAGTGAATGGAGAGGCCATGATATAAAACACCATATCATTCAGGAATCACCAAATTACCGAACTAGAGCAGACAAGACTGGGTCTGACTTATCTAAGGGGGCAGCATCTGCTTCTCGCTCCCCTATGTCAGGCAGTGGGGAAAGGTTTCTGCTACAGCCAGTTGTCTTAAGGTACCTTCACACATAACGATATTGTTAACGATATCGTTGCAACGTCACGCTTTTTGTGACGTAGCAACGATCCCGCTAACGATCTCGTTATGTGTGACAGCGACCAACGATCAGGCCCCTGCTGGGAGATCGTTGGTCGCTGGGGAATGATCAGGACCTTTTTTTGGTCGCTGATCACCCCGCTCTCATCGCTGGATCGGCGTGTGTGATGCCGATCCAGCGATGTGTTCACTTGTAACCAGGGTAAACATCGGGTTACTAAGCGCAGGGCCGCGCTTAGTAACCCGATATTTACCCTGGTTACCATTGTAAAAGTAAAAAAAAAAAAACACTACATACTCACATTCCGATGTCTGTCACGTCCCCCGCCGTCAGCTTCCCTGCACTGACTGTCAGCGCCGGCCGTAAAGCAATGGTAACCAGGGTAAATATCGGGTTACTAAGCGCGGCCCTGCACTTAGTAACCCGATGTTTACCCTGGTTACCCGGGGACTTCGGCATCGTTGAAGACAGTTTCAACGATGCCGAAGTCGTTCCCCTGATCGTTGGTCGCTGGAGAGCTGTCTGTGTGACAGCTCCCCAGCGACCACACAACGACTTACCAACGATCACGGCCAGGTCGTATCGCTGGTCGTGATCGTTGGTAAGTCGTGTAGTGTAATGGTACCTTTACTGCCAGATATGTGAAAAGAAAGTAATGATGCAATCAATATGGATTACAAGCTCAAAGCCTGAAAGAGATTCTAATGACATCATGTCCCCTTCTGTTTCTTGTCAAGTTTCAGTGATCTTGTCATGAAGACATCTTGTAGAATCAAGTTACTGGCTACAACTTTTTTTTTATACATATATAAAGTGTATGTATGTGTGTGGTGGGTGTGTATGTCTGTATGTATGTATCAAGCCAAGCCCACTATACATAGCCCTGCCCACTCCGCAAAGCCACACTCACTCCACACGCAAAACCCCGTCAACCCGACTCACGTTGTTAGCGCACACGGGCAGAGATAAATTCACCTCAAAAGCCACCCTGCAAAACTCACTGGCTGCGACATCCCAGCCACTGAAAGCTACAATCAGGGCCGCCGCCTTCAGAGAGGCATCAGTGCGCGTTAGGCACAGGCCACATCTAGCTCCCTCATGTCTAGAAAGGAGTTGCTCCTGTGAGGCATGACGTCAAGGGAAAGGGAGGAGACGCATGGATTACACCGCTGTGCATAACAGGAAGTTGATGTGCACGTGTGAGGGGAAAATGAGAGGAGTGAAAGGAAAATGAGAGGAGTGAAAGGAAAATGAGAGGAGTGATGGAAAAATAGTGGAGTGATCGGAAAATGACAGGTGTGAGGTCAAAATGACAGGTGTGAGGGGAAAAGTGAAAGGAGTGACGGGAAAAATGAGAGGTGTGAGGGGGAAAATGAGAGATGCGAGGGGGAAAATGAGAGGTGTGATGGGAAAATGAGAGAAGTGAGGTGCTGCTGCAGTATGAGGCTGTCAATAGAGAAGAGTGAGGTGCTGCAGGTGGAGGCTGTGTATAAGGCCACATTCTCACGTTCAGTATTTTACCTCAGTATTTATAAGCCAAAACCACAAGTGGGAGAAAAATATAGAAGTGGTGATGTGTTTCCAATATACTTTTCTTCTGACTGTTTTAGGCCGGTTTCACACGTCAGTGGCTCTGGTACGTGAGGTGACAGTTTCCTTACGTACCGGAGCCACTGACACACGTAGACACATTGAAATCAATGCATCTGTGCAGATGTCATTGATTTTTTGCGGACCGTGTCTCCGTGTGCAAAACACGGAGACATGTCAGTGTTCGTGGGAGCGCACGGATTACACGGACCCATTAAAGTCAATCGGTCCGTGTAAAACACGTACCGCACACGGACGTTGTCCGTGTGCAGTCCGTGTGCCGTGCAGGAGACAGCGCTACTGTAAGCGCTGTCCCCCCCACTGGTGCTGAAGCCGCGATTCATATCTTCCCTGCAGCAGCGTTTGCTGCAGAGAAGATATGAATAATCGTGTTTAAAATAAAGATCCATGACCCCACCCCCCTCCCACCCCCTGTGCGCCCCCCCGCTGTTATTAAAATACTCACCCGGCTCCCTCGCTGGCTGGCGCTGCTTCCTGTCCTGGCCGCACCTTCTACTGTATGAGCGGTCATGTGGGGCCGCCGATTACAGTCATGAATATGCGGCTCCACCTCCCATAGGGGTGGAGCCGCATATTCATTACTGTAAATGAGCGGCCCCACGTGACCGCTCATACAGTAAACACGATTATTCATATCTTCTCTACAGCAAACGCTGCTGCAGGGAAGATATGAATCGCGGCTTCAGCACCAGATGCAGGGGACAGCGCTAAACTTTAGCGCTGTCTCCTGCACGGTGCGTGTAGTACCCAGTGGGCACACGGGCGGCACACGTGTGCCGCACGTGTGCCGCACGTGTGCCACACTGATGTGCCACAGAAACGCACCGGCACACGGATAATTCCGGTACCGATTTTTCCGGTACCGGAATTATCTGGACATGTGAGACTGCCCTTACGCCAAGTTTTAGCTTACAAATACTGAGGTAAAAATACTGACCAAATAAAGTGTGAACGATGTCTGAAGGAGAAAAGTCTGTAGTGTTGAATATGCGATGTGAAATGTTTTTATGTGCAACTAGCTGAAGAGCCCGGCGTTGCCTGGGCATAGTAAATATCTGTGGTTAGTTATAGCACGTCACTTCTCTTATTTTCCCATCACGCCTCTCATTTTCTCCCTCACTCCTCTCATTCCCCCCTAACACTTGTCATTTCGACCTCACATCTGTCATTTTCCGATCACTACACTATTTTCCCTCACTCCTCTCATTTTGCACTCACACCTTTTCATTTTCACCTCACACCTCTCATTTTCACTTCAGTATATACATGTTTGTCATCTCCCTTATATATAGTATATACCTGTATGTCATCTCCCCTGTATACAGTATATACCTGCTGTGTGTCATCTCCTCCTATATATAGTATATACCTGTATGTCATCTCCTCCTATATATAGTATATACCTGTATGTCATCTCCTCCTATATATAGTATATACCTGTATGTCATCTCCTTCTATATATAGTATATACCTGTATGTCATCTCCTCCTGTATATAGTATATACCTGTGTGTCATCTCCCCTGTATATAGTATATATCTGTGTCATCTCCTCCTGTATATAGTATATACCTGTATGTCATCTTCTATATATAGCATATACCTGTATGTCATCTCCTCCTGTATATAGTATATACCTGTAGGTAATCTGCTCCTGTATTTAGTATATACCTGTATGTCATCTCCTCCTGTATATAGTATGTACCTGTATGTCATCTCCTCCTCTATATAGTATATACCTGTGTGTTATCTCTTCTGTATACAGTATATATCTGTGTGTCATCTCCCCTGTATATAGTATATACCTGTGTGATCTCCTGTATTAGACCTCGTTAACACGTTATTTGCTCAGTATTTTTACCTCAGTATTTGTAAGATAAATTGGCAGCCTGATAAATCCCCAGCCAACAGGAAGCCCTTCCCCTGGCAGTATATATTAGCTCACACATACACATAATAGACAGGTCATGTGACTGACAGCTGCTGTATTTCCTATATGGTACATTTGTTGCTCTTGTAGTTTGTCTGCTTATTAATCAGATTTTTATTTTTGAAGGCTAATACCAGACTTGTGTGTGTTTTAGGGCGAGATTCGTTTGTCAAGTTGTGTGTGTTAAGTTGTGTGTGGCGACATGCATGTAGCGACTTTTGTGAGATGAGTTTTGTGTGGCAACATGCGTGTAGCAACTTTTTGTGTGTCAAGTTGCATGTAACAGGTTAGTGTAGCAAGTTGTGTGCAGCAAGTTTTGCGCATGGCGAGTTTTGCGCGTGGTGAGTTTTATGTCTGGTGCCTTTTGAGTATGTGCAAGTTTTGTGTGAGGCAACTTTTGCATGTGTTGCAAATTTTGTGCATGTGGCAATTTTTCCGCGTGTGCAAGTTTTGCGTGTGGCGAGTTTTCCATGAGGTGAGTTTTGCACTTGTAGCGAGTTTTGCGTGAGCCTAGTTTTTGCATGTGGCAAGTTTTGCACGTGGTAAGTTTTGAGCGGCGACTTTTGTGTTTCGACTTTTATGTGGCGAGGTTGGTGTATGTGTGGTGAAATGTGTGCCGAGGGTGGTATATGTGTTCAAGCACGTGGTAGTGTGTGGCGTATTTTGTGTGTGTGTTCATATCTCCATGTGTGGTGAGTATCTCATGTCGGGGCCCCACCTTAGCAACTGATCGGTATATACTCTTTTGCGCCATCGCTCTCATTCTTTAAGTCCCCCTTGTTCACATCTGGCAGCTGTCAATTTGCCTCCAACACTTTTCCTTTCACTTTTCCCCATTATGTAGATAGGGGAAAAATAGTTTGGTGAATTGGAAAGTGCGGAGTTAAAATTTCACCTCACAACATAGCCTATGACGCTCTCAGGGTCCAGATGTGTGACAGTGCAAAATTTTGTTGCTGTAGCTGCGACGCCTCCAACACTTTTCCTTTCACTTTTTTCCCCATTATGTAGATAGGGGCAAAATTGTTTGGTGAATTGGAACGCGCGGGGTTAAAATTTTGCCTCACAATATAGCCTATGACGCTCTCGGGGTCCAGACGTGTGACTGTGCAAAATTTTGTGGCTGTAGCTGCGACGGTGCAGATGCCAATCCCGGACATACACATACACACACACACACACACACACACATTCAGCTTTATATAGTGGATATAATAATTATAATTTGTTATAACCAACCACAGTTAGTTACTATGCCCGGGCAATGCCGGGCTCTTCAGCTAGTTATTAATAATACTATTATACTGCTAATAGTTTTTTGAGACTTAAAAAGGAAACTTTCTTAAAGCAGTACTTTTTGTTTCTCCCATTCCAAGCATAGATTAATTGGATTAGTAATAATTAAATTAATGGTATGTGTTAAAAATAAATAATACCCTACCTAGTAAACATAGAAAAACTTGCCCCCCTAAATAATGTGTTCAAATTGCTCTGATTTCAAGTACATCTTACATTGGTGGCCTAATAACACTTTATATTGTTTATGTTTATAGAGTGGAAGCAAAGCTGAACTTTGGGATCTTTTAGGCCATGTTCACACGTTCCTGATTTCCCTGCTGTTTTTTCTGCACTAAAAACCGCAGCTCTTGGCAGAAAACGCAGGTCCTTTTTTTGGTGCTTTTTTGGTGCGTTTTTTGATGCGTTTTTTAGTGCGTTTTTTTATGCAGTTTTCTATGCAGAGTCTGTGTTTTCTAGGAAGTTTTTTAGGGTTAAAATGGCTGAAAATACCCTAACCCTACCCCTAACCCTACCCCTAACCCTAACCCTACCCCTAACCCTAACCCTATTCTAACCTTAGTGGAAAAAAAAAAAATCTTTATTTTTTTATTGTCCCTACCTATGGGGGTGACAAAGGGGGGGGGTCATTTACTATTTTTTTTATTTTGATCACTGAGATATATTATATCTCAGTGATCAAAATGCACTTTGGAACGAATCTGCCGGCCGGCAGATTCGGCGGGCGCACTGCGCATGCGCCCGCCATTTTGCCAGATGGCGGCACCCAGGGAGAAGACGGCCGGACGGACACCGGGAGGCCCGGTAAGTATAAGGGGGGGAGATGAGGGCACGGGGGGGGGGGGCGTCGCAGCACGTGGGGGTGGCATCGGAGCATGAGGGGTGGGATTGGGGCACGGGGGGGCAGCCACACTGCAGCGGTTCTGCACCACAAACCGCAGAAAACCCGCAGATATTTTTTTCATCTGCGGGTTTTACTGCGGGTTTGACCTCACAATGGAGGTCTATGGGTGCAGAACCGCTTCAGTTCCGCAAAAAGAAGTGACATGGTCCTTCTTTTTTACCGCAGCTATTCAGCGCAACTTTTTTCGCGATTTTCCGCAATCTGGGCACAGCAGTTCCTGTTTTCCATAGGGTACATTGTAATGTACCCTGCATGGAAAACAGCTGCGGACCCGCGGCGGTTCCGCATTAAAAAAAGGATGGTGTGAACATGGCCTAAAAAACAAGGTGAAAAAAAATAACGGAAAAAATGAAGCTAAAACACAGCAACAAATGCTGCAAAACCAGCTTTTCTAAGCTGCTTCTTTACTGCCAAGAGATCAGGTTTTGGCTGCAGAAAAAGAAACATAGCAAAAACGCAATGTGTGCACACAGTTTATCTACTGTTGGAAAACATTCTTCACAAGTACTTTATGGAAGTATCCCCTAGTCAGTGCAACATACCAAATATTCCAAACTGCAGGACAAATTATACAGCACTTCCCAGCTTAGATGTGATTAGACCACGGGTATCCTGCAGTGCCAGTGCCACAGAACAGTAGGGTTCTGATTATCACATCATTCCACAGCAGGCCAACTTCTCCAGACCAGTATTTAGGGTTAGGAAGGGAATGTTCTGGATCTAGAATGCATAATTACAATGCAAATCTGTGTTTCTAACGTTACACAAGTTCCGAGTAGCCAATTGTTGTACGTCAAATAATTACCTTTGAAGAAGAAAGTGCTTCTATATTTAACATGCTGCTTGCTTGTTCTCATAGCGGTACAATTCTCCGAATTACTACCTGCGGAACTCTTTGTAGCCAGCATAGCATGGCTCCCAAGTTCGATTAGTTCTTAAAGGGCTTTTCTGCTAAATACAAATAACACTTGGCCAAAGAGTAGGTGATAAATAATAATAATAATAACAAATGTGCATTCGCTGGGACCCCCAAAATGACCATAACTGTGGGCTCAAAATTCTCAATGACCAGAGATAAAGCATTTATACAAATGTCAAAAGAACAATTAGCCACATAAGGAAGTGCTACACATACAGTGACGTGTGAAAGTTTGGGCACCCCTGGTCAAAATGACTTATTGTGAACAGTTAAGCAAGTTGAAGATGAAAATGAACTCTAAAAGTCCTTAAGGCTGGGTTCACATTGCGCTAGGTGTGTCCGTCTAACGGACTCGTTTTTAAGTAGTAAAAACGCAATGTAACGCACATACTAACGCGCCCATAGACTTGCATTGTCTGACGCATCGTGACGCATCCCTCAATTGGTATGCATTTGTCACATAACGTTTTTTTTCTGACGGACCTTCAACGCGGCTTGCAGCGTTTTCGGGTCCGGCCAAGCTAACGCACTACTAACGGAAGCGTTCATTCTGCCATAGAAGGCTATGGCAAACGCAGTCAGACGCAAATCATGAAAAATTTCCAAATAGAACCACACGTTTTAATAGCGTTTGAGGGTGGTCACATGTGGTCATGTGACAGGAAATGTGACTTCGGCCATTAAAATATCCCACTCACACAAAGTCTCCTGCACGTGACAGAGTGTTTTGCCGTAGCTCTTTATAAATTGTAAGTACATTTCTATATATTATATGTCTCTGTATACATCATGGGAGTCTGTAATGTCCGTCGGATGTGTGTGTACTAAAAATGTATTGTTTTGTTGCACACAGATGTCGGATACAGATGTCAGCAGCAGCAGCGTGTCTGCGATTTTTTACTTTATTGACAGTGACAAACGCAGACAAACGGATACTTCGTAAACGGACATCAAAATGAAAAAACGCGATCACATGCGTTAACGCTAGCGTTACCGTGACGACGAATTTTACATATTTTTGCTCCGTTTCTGTACATGCGTTTAACGCATCCGTTTAACGCCATGTACTTGACGCAATGTGAACCTAGCCTAAACGAAACATGACACATTTCTTTTGTTTTTTAGAAAAAAATATATATTTTCATTTTTTACATTATAAAAATTACAAAAAGGAAAATGGGAAGATGCAAAAGTTTGTGCACCCTTGAAGATTTGTGTGATCACATAACTTTGACCAAAGTTTTAGACCTTAATTAGCCTGTTAGGGTCATGGCTTGTTCACTATCATTGTTAGGAAAGGCTAGGTGATGCAAGTTTTTCCAGCTTTATAAAAACCCAGCCTCCTCTATCCTTGTGCCAAAAAACAGCAGCTATAGGATCTTCTAAGCAGCTGCCTAGCACCCTGAAAATGGGGAGCCCCACAAAGGAGAAGGCTATAAGACGATAGCAAGGTGTTTTCAAGTTGCCCTTTCCTCACTTCGAAATGTAATTAAGAAATGGCAGCTAATAGGAACAGCAGAGGTCAAGATAATGTGGAAGGTGAGCTCACTTAGCTGCTCCTTGAGGTAGATACAGGCACACGGGGGGTTAACCCCTTCCCGACCTTTGACGCATACGCTGCGTCATGAAAGTCGGTGCCATTCCGACCCATGACGCAGCATATGCGTCATGGAAAGATCGCGTCCCTGCAGGCCGGGTGAAAGGGTTAACTCCCATTTCACCCGATCTGCAGGGACAGGGGGAGTGGTAGTTTAGCCCAGGGGGGGTGGCTTCACCCCCTCGTGGCTACGATCGCTCTGATTGGCTGTTGAAAGTGAAACTGCCAATCAGAGCGATTTGTAATATTTCACCTAAAAAACTGGTGAAATATTACAATCCAGCCATGGCCGATGCTGCAATATCATCGGCCATGGCTGGAAACACTTATGTGCACCCACCCCACCCCTCCGATCGCCCCCCCAGCCCCCCGATCTGTGGTCCGCTCCCCTCCGTCCTGTGCTCCGCTCCCCCGTCCTCCTGTCCGCTTCCCCGTGCACCAATCACACCGCCTGTGCTGCAATCAAACCCCCCCGCACTCCGATCCCCCCCCGCACACAGCGACCCCCCCCCCGTGCTCCGATCCACCCCCCCGCACAGCGATCCCTCACCCCGTGCTCCAATCCTTCCCCGTGCTCCAATCCTCCCTCCCGTGTTCCGATCCACCCCCCCCATGATCCGATCCACCCCCCCGTGCTCCGACGCCCCCCCCCGTGCCCTGATCTCCCCCCCCTTATACTTACCTGGCCGCCCGAGGTCCGTCCGTCTTCTTTCCTGGGCGCCGCCATCTTCCAAAATGGCGGGCGCATGTGCAGTGCGCCCGCCGAATCTGCCGGCCGGCAGATTCGTTCCAGAGTGAATTTTGATCACTGAGATATATCCTATCTCAGTGATCAAAATAAAAAAAATAGTAAATGACCCCCCCCTTTGTCACCCCCATAGATAGGGACAATAAAAAAAATAAAGAATTTTTTTTTTTTTCACTAAGGTTGGGGTAAGAACTAGGGTTAGGGTTAGGGGTAGGGTTAGGGGTAGGGTTAGGGTTAGGGGTAGGGTTAGGGGTAGGGGTAGGGTTAGGGCTAGGGTTAGGGTTTCGGTATGTGCACACGTATTCTGGTCCTATGCGGATTTTTCCGCAGCGGATTTGAAAAATCCACAGTGCTAAACCGCTGCCGATTTATCGTGGATTTACCGCGGTTTTTCTGCGCATTTCACTGCGGTTTTACAACTGCGATTTTCTATTGGAGCAGTTCTAAAACCGCTGCGGAATCCGCAGAAAGAAGTGACATGCTGCGGAATGTAAACCGCTGCGTTTCCGTGCAGTTTTTCCGCAGCATGTGTACAGCGATTTTTGGTTCCCATAGGTTCACATTGAACTGTAAACTCATGGGAAACTGCTGCGGATCCGCTGCGTTTTCCGCAGCGTGTGCACATACCTTTAGAATTAGGCTATGTGAACACGGTGCGGATTTGGCTGCGGATCCGCAGCAGTGTTCCATCGGGTTTACAGTACCATGTAAACATATGAAAAACCAAATCCGCTGTGCCCATGGTGCAGAAAATACCGCGCGGGAACGCTGCGTTGTATTTTCCGCAGCATGCCAATTCTTTGTGCGGATTCCGCAGCGTTTTACACCTGTTCCTCAATAGGAATCCACAGGTGAAATCCGCACAAAAAACACTGGAAATCCACGGTAAATCCACAGGTAAAACGCAGTGCCTTTTACCCGCGGATTTTTCAAAAATGATGCTGAAAAATCTCATACGAATCCGCAACGTTGGCACATAGCCTTAGAGTTGGGTTGGAATTAGGGTTGTGGTTAGGGTTAGGGGTGTGTTGGGGTTAGGGTTGTGGTTAGGGGTGTGTTGGGGTTAGGGTTGTGATTAGGGTTACGGCTACAGTTGGGATAAGGGTTAGGGGTGTGTTGGAGGTAGAATTGAGGGGTTTCCACTGTTTAGGCACTTCAGGGGGTCTCCAAACGCAACATGGCGCCACCATTGATTCCAGCCAATCTTGAATTCAAAAATTCAAATGGTGCTCCCTCACTTCCGAACCCCGACGTGTGCCCAAACAGTGGTTTACCCCCACATATGGGGTACCAGCATACTCAGGACAAACTGCGCAACAATTACTGGGGTCCAATTTCTCCTGTTACCCTTGAGAAAATTAAAAATTGCTTGCTAAAACATCATTTTTGAGGAAAGAAAAATGATTTTTTATTTTCACGGCTCTGCGTTGTAAACGTCTGTGAAGCACTTGGGGGTTCAAAGTGCTCACCACATATCTAGATAAGTTCCTTGGGGGGTCTAGTTTCCAAAATGGGGTCACTTGTGGGGGGTTTCTACTGTTTAGGCACACCAGGGGCTCTGCAAACGCAACGTGACGCCCGCAGACCATTCCATCAAAGTCTGCATTTCAAAAGTCACTACTTCCCTTCTGAGCCCCCACGTGTGCCCAAACAGTGGTTTACCCCCACACATGGGGCATCAGCGTACTCAGGAGAAACTGGACAACAACTTTTGTGGTCCAATTTCTCCTGTAACCCTTGGGAAAATAAAAAATTCTGGGCTAAAAAATTATTTTTGAGGAAAGAAAACGTATTTATTATTTTCACGGCTCTGCGTTATAAACTTCTGTAAAGCACTTGGGGGTTGAAAGTGCTCACCACACATCTAGATAAGTTCCTTTGGGGGTCTAGTTTCCAAAATGGGGTCACTTGTGGGGGGTTTCTACTGTTTAGGCACACCAGGGGCTCTGCAAACGCAATGTGACGCCCGCAGACCATTCCATCAAAGTCTGCATTTCAAAAGTCACTACTTCCCTTCTGAGCCCCCACGTGTGCCCAAACAGTGGTTTACCCCCACACATGGGGTATCAGCGTACTCAGGAGAAACTGGACAACAACTTTTGTGGTCCAATTTCTCCTGTAACCCTTGGGAAAATAAAAAATTCTGGGCTAAAAAATTATTTTTGAGGAAAGAAAACGTATTTATTATTTTCACTGCTCTGTGTTATGAACTTCTGTGAAGCACTTGGGGGTTCAAAGTGCTCACCTCACATCTAGATAAGTTCCTTTCGGGGTCTAGTTTCCAAAATGGGGTCACTTGTGGGGGGTTTCTACTGTTTAGCCACATCAGGGGCTCTGCAAACGCAACGTGACGCCCGCAGAGCATTCCATCAAAGTCTGCATTTCAAAACGTCACTACTTCACTTCCGAGCCCCAGCATGTGCCTAAACAGTGGTTTACCCCCACATATGGGGTATCAGCGTACTCAGGAGAAACTGGACAACAACTTTTGGGGTCAAATTTCTCCTGTTACCCTTGGGAAAATAAAAAATTGCGGGCTAAAATTCATTTTTGAGAAAATAATTTTTTTTTTTTATTTTCATGGCTCTGCGTTATAAACTTCTGTGAAGCACTTGAGGGTTCAAAGTGCTCACTACACATCTAGATTAGTTCCTTTGGGGGTCTAGTTTCCAAAATGGGGTAATTTGTGGGGGATCTCCAATGTTTAGGCACACAGGGGCTCTCCAAACGCGACATGGTGTCCGCTAATGATTGGAGATAATTTTCCATTTAAAAAGCCAAATGGCGTGCCTTCCCTTCTGAGCCCTGCCGTGCGCCCAAACAGTGGTTTACCCCCACATATGGGGTATCTGCATACTCAGGACAAACTGGACAACAACATTTGTGGTCCAATTTCTCCTATTACCATTGGCAAAATAGGAAATTCCAGGCTAAAAAATCATTTTTGAGAAAAGAAAAATTATTTTTTATTTTCATGGCTCTGCATTATAAACTTCTGTGAAGCACCTGGGGGTTTAAAGTGCTCAGTATGCATCTAGATAAGTTCCTTGGGGGGTCTAGTTTCCAAAATGGGGTCACTTGTGGGGGAGCTCCATTGCATAGGCACACAGGGGCTCTCCAAATGCGACATGGTGTCCGCTAACAATTGGAGCTAATTTTCCATTCAAAAAGTTAAAAGGCGCGCCTTCCCTTCCGAGCCCTGCCGTGTGCCCAAACAGTGGTTTACCCCCACATATGAGGTATCGGCGTACTCGGGAGAAATTGCTCAACAAATTTTAGGATCCATTTTATCCTATTGCCTATGTGAAAATGAAAAAATTGAGGCGAAAATAAATTTTTTGTGAAAAAAAAGTACTTTTTCATTTTTACGGATCAATTTGTGAAGCACCTGAGGGTTTAAAGTGCTTACTAGGCATCTAGATAAGTTCCTTGGGGGGTCCAGTTTCCAAAATGGGGTCACTTGTGGGGGAGCTCCAATGTTTAAGCACACAGGGTCTCTCCAAACGCGACATGGTGTCCGCTATCGATGGAGATAATTTTTCATTCAAAAAGTCAAATGGCGCTCCTTCCCTTCCGAGCCTTACCATGTGCCCAAACAGTGGTTTACCCCCACATGTGAAGTATCGGTGTACTCAGGAGAAATTGCCAAACAAATTTTAGGATCCATTTTATCCTGTTGTCCATGTGAAAATGAAAAAATTGAGGCTAAAAGAATTTTTTTGTGAAAAAAAAGTACTTTTTCATTTTTACGGATCAATTTGTGAAGCACCTGGGGGTTTAAAGGGCTCACTATGCATCTAGATAAGTTCCTTGGGGCGTCTAGTTTCCAAAATGGGGTCACTTGTGGGGGAGCTCCAATTTTTAGGCACACGGGGGCTCTCCAAATGTGACATGGTGTCCGCTAAAGAGTGCAGCCAATTTTTCATTCAAAAAGTCAAATGGCGCTCCTTCCCTTCCAAGCCCTGCCGTGCGCCCAAACAGTGGTTTACCCCCACATATGAGGTATCAGCGTACTCAGGACAAATTGGACAACAACGTACGTGGTTCAGTTTCTCCTTTTACCATTGGGAAAATAAAAAAATTGTTGCTGAAAAATCATTTTTGTGACTAAAAAGTTAAATGTTCATTTTTTCCTTCCATGTTGCTTCTGCTGCTGTGAAGCACCTGAAGGGTTAATAAACTTCTTGAATGTGGTTTTGTGCACCTTGAGGGGTGCAGTTTTTAGAATGGTGTCACTTTTGGGTATTTTCAGCCATATAGACCCCTCAAACTGACTTCAAATGTGAGGTGGTCCCTAAAAAAAATGGTTTTGTAAATTTCGTTGTAAAAATGAGAAATCGCTGGTCAAATTTTAACCCTTATAACTTCCTAGCAAAAAAAAATTTTGTTTCCAAAATTGTGCTGATGTAAAGTAGACGTGTGGGAAATGTTATTTATTAACTATTTTGTGTCACATAACTCTCTGGTTTAACAGAATAAAAATTCAAAATGTGAAAATTGCGAAATTTTCAAAATTTTCGCCAAATTTCCGTTTTTATCACAAATAAACACAGAATTTATTGACCTAAATTTACCACTAACATGAAGCCCAATATGTCTCGAAAAAACAATCTCAGAACCGCTAGGATCCATTGAAGCGTTCCTGAGTTATTACCTCATGAAGGGACACTGGTCAGAATTGCAAAAAACGGCAAGGTCTTTAAGGTCAAAATAGGCTGGGTCATGAAGGGGTTAAAGTCTCTGGGTGGTTTATTGTATTATAAACCAAAAACCCAAAATGATAACAGAAAAACAGCCTGTCTGGCTCAAAAGAAATAAACAGTTCATACACCGTCCTGCCCATTACTTCTGGGACAAAGCATATGGCAGCTCTCGCAGGAGCTAGCGGTCTGGAGGCTTCCTTCCTCCAGAGACAGAGGGACTAGCTGGACATTTAACTCCCTCCAGCCACACCCTGGAGGTGGAGATATGGTGGGTCGGCGTCCCGCCCATCTCTGACCTATCCACCATTAAAGCCATGCCCATATAGCAACTGGATTGCTCTCAGTACATATCATGCTGGAGAAAACACTCCTTATGAATGACACAGTGACCCCGTCACAATAAGGTCTGGAAGACCAAGCAAAATTTTAGTGAGAGCTGTTCATAGGATTAATAAAGAAGCAAATAAGAACCCCCCGCTTGACTGCAAGAGACCAACAGAAAGATTTAGCAGACTCCTGTGGACCGATGAGTCCTGTGGACTGATGAGATTAAAGTAGAACTCTGGAGAAAACGCATATACGCACGGTTCCTAGCGTTGTCTATGCAGGGAGGAAGACGCACATCGGAGGTCACTGGAGCGGAAGTCATAGTGACTCGCCGCCTCCTCCGCAGAAGACCCCTGAATACATTACCCATAGATGGGAGACAAGGTATGGATTGTGGAGTGCATGGCACAGGCTTGGGACTCCAGCGCCACAATTGCACATCACAGGGCAGTGTAACATGCTTGGGAGGGGGGTGATATTATAATGAAGACAGGAGGCGGGGAATTCTGTCCGGCACCGCACGTCCCGGAGTCTGCAAGAAATCATTAGTATAAAAAAATTAAATAAATTTTCTCAACAACAAGACAGCTAAAATGAGGCATACATGTAGGAGTAGATTAACATTACTATGACCTGTATGCCCTATTAATAGGTTATACACATCCCAGGTGGTGACAGATTCCCTTTAAGAAAGGGTTGTCCAAGTAATGGACAACTCATTTTAATGTCCACACATTTTATTTTTTCATTGTCACATTCCATGATATATGAATATTCTATGCTTTGCAGATGTAGGGCTTATTTTCTGCTGTAATAGTATTTTCAGTGGCCCAATTTTTACATACAACCTAATGCCTAACCTTTATTAACTCTTTATGGGAAGAGATTTTTAAAAAAGCACCAAATCTGTTTTTTTTTACATTTTCCACTTTTATTTGATGCACAAATTAAGTGTTAATTTTATTCTATGGGTCAGCACGACTATGCCAACACCAAATTTATATTGTTTTATGTATGTTTCATTACTTTTATACAATAAATACTGTTTGAAAAACAAACAGTTGATTTTCAGTAAATGTGGGCTTAATTTTTGCTTAACAATATCTCATTATCATTGGTCCCATTTTGGGGTACATATGACCTTTTGATCACTTTCCATTAAAGTGAACCTGTCAGAAGGATTGTGCTGAGTAACCTTCAGACACTGTCAGGCGCCGTTATACTGATTAAAAGGATACCTGGGGTGATGAAATCCGTCTTGTGGTTGTTGTTTAATCTGTATTTGCAGTTTTCAGCTAATGAGATTGTCGTGCTCCATGGCGGCCTGTGACCCCTCAGTGAGCTGCCCCCTATTTTACATCAGCTATAACGGTGCCAACCTGACAGTGTCTTTAGGTCACTGAGCACAATCCTGCTGTATAGTAAGTGTATAGTAATTCTATTTTTTTATAACAGCAATCACCATTCCGTATAATTAATATGTCACTTTTTTCTGCAGGTCAATACCAACATTTTTTTTTTATGTTTTTTCTTCTTTTGCTAAAAAATAAGACTATTTAAGAATAAAAAATCACTTTTTTCTCACCATTTTCTAAGACCTATAACTTATTTGGTTGGACTTATTATTAGAAAGACAAGTTGGAATTTTTACTGAAATTTTTCATTCTTGGGTACATATGAATTTTTTTATCACTTTTTGGGGGGAAGAGCGAGAGGAACAAAAAACTGCAAATTCTGGCACTGTTCTGTTGTTGTTTTTTTCATTTTCTATGCTGGATAGTGAAAACTAGACAAAGTTTGCGGACGTCGGCCCTGCCCCTCTTCCATGGGTGGGGGAGGGAAACATATAGGGCTGATTCAGGAGGTCAGCAAGGTAAGTGGCCCCAGCGTCTTCACCATCAGAAGTAATCTAGGTAGTAGGGATAGATATGGCACACTAGCGTTAGGGACAGGGAAGGAACACTTGACCCCAGGTATTTCGACAACAGAGTTGTGACACCCAATATAAATGGATGGATCCTTTTGGCTTTCATTTGAAACAAGAATGTATAGGCTCCTAATTTTATTAATCTGTTCGTTTCTCGGTTCTGAATGGAACAGACGAAAAGAAAGAGAAAACATAAATGGACGTGTGAATATAGCCTGACTTAGTGGTGACTGAACATGTCCATAGCTAGAAAAACCTAAGAACTTGATGTTATGCTTTGTAATCCCAAATATTAATCAGAAGTAGAGAATGCATGTGTCGGCAGCTGTTATTACAAGATAAGATGTCACAGAGAACAAAATAGGGATTATAGCTGGCACATACTGCTATCCTTACTCTCAGCCCTGAAATCAGCAGAAAGGTGGCAAAATTAGCAATGCAGGAGAAGGTGGTGAAGCTCCAACCTGTGTATTACTGAAAGTTTTGTGACATTTACCAGTGAGAAAATCTCTCATTATAAGGCCGGAGTTGTCCCACAAACAAAGTACATTTTAATTAATAGATCTTGGAGTAATGATTTCTTGAAATGATGTGTTAAAAAAAATATTCCTGTGGTGAGATAATCTGATATGTTATGAACAGTGTAATGGCTGTGTCCGACTTCCTATGTACGTTCAGACCACGGTAAGCTGCTCCAGTTTATGGTCGGTACATCCCTCAGCTCCTGGACAGGAGAAAGCTTAAATCGCTTATGATAAGTGAGTACACAGACAAGGGAAGTGGAGGTTGAGTCAGTGTCCATTTTGGTGGAGTCGGAGTTGGTATAAGATGGACCGACTCCTAAAATATATAGTAAATTGGGTTCAGTAGTTCAGTGCATGATGTGCTGTAAATGTTTTCATTACCATGAGTAAGACAATAGGTGAAACACGTAGGTTATAACGCTGCATAATGTGTATACTGCTGCTTTTTTTACATTTTTTGTGGAACACCATTGTATTTAATTTTTCCTGTTTCTTAACATGTCTCATTAAAAGCTATATTTTAAGTAGATACTACTGCTCGCTGTATTCAATTTAACCTTCGTTTGCTTCAAGACTGGCTGCTCAACCCTCTCCGTGCGAGCTGTGAACATGGGGAAACACTGCAGGACAGGTGAGCTGACTACAATTTTCTTTTCTTTGCAGGCCTCATTTCGCTTTTGGTAATCAGAATGATGTGCTTTACCAAAAAAAACTCTACCTTGGTCTTATGTGTCCACAAGACACTTTCCCAGAATGTTTTGTCTTACTCAACCACATTTTGAAAAACTGCAGTCCAGCTTTTTCATGTCTGTGTCAGCAGTGGGGTCCTCCTGGGTCTCCTGCCATAGCATTTCACTTCATTCAAATGTCAACGGATAGTTCGTGCTGACACTGATGCACCCAGAGCCTGCAGGACAGCTTGAATTCATTTGTAACTTGATTGGTGCTGCTTATCCACCATCTGTACTATCCTGCATTGCAACCTTTCATCAATTTTTCTCTGCCGTAAACATCAAGTGAGATTAACGACAAAGACAAGGGTTGCAAACTTTTTGATTATGCAGCGCATTGTGGACAAAGGAACATCAAGATCTCTGGAGATGGACTTGCAACCTGGAGATTGTTGATATTTTCGGATCTCAGGTCCTCAGACAGTTCTCTTCTCCTCTTACTTTTCTCCGTGCTTAGTGTAGCACACACAGACACACAATGCAAAGATTGAGTAAACTTCTCCCCTTTTTATCTGGTTTCAGTGTGATTTTTATATTGCTCGGGGGAGTTTGAACTAACATCACATGCTTGAAATCAAGTGGTTTACCTACATTTTTGGAAAGGTGACAAGAATTTTGTCCGGCCCATTTTTGGGGTTTTGTGTAAAATTACGTCCAATTTGCCTTTTTGTCTGTTTTTTTGAGTGTTGTTCCAAAACACAAATGAAATAAACATGTGTATAACAAAACATCTGTAATTGCAATAATTTTCTGGGAGAAATTCTTCATTTTTGTGAACAATTTCTAGGATACAACTTTTGTCAATGACTGTATATAAAGCCAGTTTAATAAAGAAAATATTAATTCCATGCTTTTAGTGAATTCTTATATAGTGAGTTTCAAGACCCCCATACACATTAGATATCTGTTGAAGGAACAATTGCTCCATCAACAGCTACTTGTCTCTGCTCACCCATACACAGGAACACTCTGCTTGGCCAAGCGCTCCTGTGTTGTCAATGAGAGAGCCGCTTCTATAACCCTGCAACAGCGGCTTATTTCGGTGCCAAACAAAAGGATCAGTTCTTGAAATTCCATAGGCCAAATGTTCCCTCTTTGGGGACGAGTCGGGTGACCTCATACACATTAGACTTTTGCTTTAGCTGACATTGGCTGGTTTGGCTTACTTTTGTCTAGTCTGTATGGGGCCTACAGTATCAAGATTTATCGGTCTCATCTACAGTAACTAAATGGTACCTAATGACGGTTTGCCTGCTGAATGAAACTGGTATCAGTCACTGTGTTGTGGTAACATATATTGTATCCATCTAGAAAATATGAGTATTTCCCATATAATTTTTTTCATTTTTCACTTGTTTTAGATTTTTTAACTTATGTCAGGCGCGAATAGTCAAAGACTTTAATAGCCCTTTACTTCCTCCCAGCAGATGCCAATGGAGACAGTTAGCCAAAATAGAATTGGTAATTTCTTGTCCAAAGAATTAAAAGCTACCGTTTTTGCGTATCAATAGAGGAAATAGTTATTTAATAAGGTGCCTTTGAATACTGCAAGAAGGGGAAGAAAAGTGTAATTTAGCAGCCTGTATAAACAGTGACCAGTCTGTAGCTCCAAAGTATCTGTAGCATAAAAAACGATTACAACAACTTAATAATAGTAAATTAGTAGGTGGGGCGCCTGTAGTACAAATGGCTGAGTGGGAAAATGTAAGAAAACTAGGTGTGCATTAACATCTAAGAATCCATTACAACATGCACACAGCACTCGTCATGCCAAAACATTAAGAAACAGAGAGAAAGGGATTAAATAGATCAGATATGGTTGGTATAAGCGTTCTATCTCCACGTACAATGGTTCACTGGATGGTTTAGTTTTTTTTTTTTGCTCGCCACATTGTCAGGGACCATTTATAAACCCGAGAACAGCCACTATGTTGGTAAAAAAATGCAAAAATCTACAAAGTAAAATATACCAAGAAAAAATAAAAATAAATCTTAAACCAAGGCTCAAAAAATTATTGTTTTTAGAGCTACCTGCTAATATACATCATAAACTAAAGCTAAGACAAAAAATGTCACCTATTACATAATGACAGATGTATGCAGGAACAATTACCGTATGTCATATACAATGCCCATAATATTGTAGCTAAAGCCTATAGAAAGATAAGTTTATCGCCTTTATATAATGCCAGTGTCTTAGGCTTTAGTCAGTGGCCAGTACTGCAATACTGAAGTGTTCCCCATGCCCCATGCGTCTGTGGGTTTGCAAAGTTTACTGGGTTGTATCTCACATTCTGACGGTATGTAGGACTTATGGCCAAATTGCATAATAGTCCAGTCAAAACAAGGTTTGACCCGGAACAAATTCCAAGAAAGCGTTTTAAGATTTTTTTTATTACTATTATATGTGGGGAACAACATATTAAAAGTTTTCCAAAAATTGATCACCACAAAGGTCCTAACTATGATGTCTGTTATGAAAGGTAATTCAGTACCACAATGGACATAGAGGTCAGCGCACATACAGTGACCTGGCAATAACCCAAAAAACAAGAACGAGCTCTGAGACGTGGGAACTCTGTTGACCGCAATCCCTAATCCTCTCCAACCACACTAAAGGCAGCCGTGGATTGCGCCTAACGCTCCCTATGCAACTCGGCACGGCCTGAGAAACTAGCTAGCCTGAAGATAGAAAATAAGCCTACCTTGCCTCAGAGAAATATCCCCAAAGGAAAAGGCAGCCCCCACATATAATGACTGTGAGTTAAGATGAAAAGACAAACGTAGAGATGAAATAGATTTAGCAAAGCGAGGCCCAACTTTCTGAACAGAGCGAGGATAGGAAAGGTAACTTTGCGGTCAACACAAAACCCTACAAAAACCACGCAAAGGGGGCAAAAAGACCCTCCGTACCGAACTAACGGCACGGAGGTACACCCTCTGCGTCCCAGAGCTTCCAGCAAGCAGGAAAAAACAAATAGACAAGCTGGACAGAAAAAAACAGCAACAAATAGCAAAGAATAACTAAGCTAAGCAGAGCAGCAGGCCACAGGAACGATCCAGGAGGAGACAGGTCCAATACTAGAACATAGACTGGAGGCCAGGATCAAAGCACTAGGTGGAGTTAAATAGAGCAGCACCTAACGACTTCACCATATCACCTGAGGAAGGAAACTCAGAAGCCGCAGTACCACTTTCCTCCACCAACGGAAGCTCACAAAGAGAATCAGCCGAAGTACCACTTGTGACCACAAGAGGGAGCTCTGCCACAGAATTCACAACAGTACCCCCCCCTTGAGGAGGGGTCACCGAACCCTCACCAGAGCTCCCAGGATGACCAGGATGAGCCATATGAAAGGCACGAACAAGATCAGGAGCATGGACATAAGAGGCAAAGACCCAGGAATTATCTTCCTGAGCATAACCCTTCCACTTAACCAGATACTGGAGTTTCCGTCTAGAAACACGAGAATCCAAAATCTTCTCCACAATATACTCCAACTCCCCCTCCACCAAAACCGGGGCAGGAGGATCAACAGATGGAACCACGGGTGCCACGTATCTCCGCAACAATGACCTATGGAATACGTTATGTATGGAAAAAGAATCTGGAAGGGTCAGACGAAAAGACACAGGATTAAGAACCTCAGAAATCCGATATGGACCAATAAAACGAGGTTTAAACTTAGGAGAGGAAACCTTCATAGGAATATGACGAGAAGATAACCAAACCAAGTCCCCAACCCGAAGTCGGGGACCCACACAGCGTCTGCGATTAGCGAAACGTTGAGCCTTCTCCTGGGACAAGGTCAAATTGTCCACTACATGAGTCCAAATCTGCTGCAACCTGTCTACCACAGTATCCACACCAGGACAGTCCGAAGACTCAACCTGCCCTGAAGAGAAACGAGGATGGAACCCAGAGTTGCAGAAAAACGGTGAAACCAAGGTAGCCGAGCTGGCCCTATTATTAAGGGCGAACTCAGCCAAAGGCAAAAAGGACACCCAGTCATCCTGATCAACAGAAACAAAGCATCTCAGATATGTTTCCAAGGTCTGATTGGTTCGTTCGGTCTGGCCATTAGTCTGAGGATGGAAAGCCGAGGAAAAAGACCAGTCAATGCCCATCCTACCACAAAAGGCTCGCCAAAACCTCGAAACAAACTGGGAACCTCTGTCAGAAACGATATTCTCTGGAATGCCATGTAAACGAACCACATGCTGGAAAAACAATGGCACCAAATCAGAGGAGGAAGGCAATTTAGACAAGGGTACCAAATGGACCATCTTAGAGAAGCGATCACAGACCACCCAAATGACTGACATCTTTTGAGAGACGGGAAGATCTGAAATAAAATCCATAGAGATATGTGTCCAAGGTCTCTTCGGGACCGGCAAGGGCAAAAGCAACCCACTGGCACGAGAACAGCAGGGCTTAGCCCAAGCACAAATCCCACAGGACTGCCCAAAAGTACGCACATCCCGCGACAGAGATGGCCACCAAAAGGATCTGGCCACTAACTCTCTGGTACCAAAGATTCCAGGATGACCAGCCAACACCGAACAATGAACCTCAGAGATAACTTTATTCGTCCACCTATCAGGGACAAACAGTTTCTCCGCTGGGCAACGATCAGGTTTATCAGCCTGAAATTTTTGCAGCACCCGCCGCAAATCAGGGGAGATGGCAGACACAATTACTCCCTCTTTGAGGATACCCGCCGGCTCAGATACACCCGGAGAGTCGGGCACAAAACTCCTAGACAGAGCATCCGCCTTCACATTTTTAGAGCCCGGAAGATATGAAATCACAAAGTCAAAACGGGCAAAAAACAACGACCAACGAGCTTGTCTAGGATTCAACCGCTTGGCGGACTCGAGATAAGTCAAGTTCTTATGATCAGTCAAGACCACCACGCGATGCTTAGCTCCTTCAAGCCAATGACGCCACTCCTCGAATGCCCACTTCATGGCCAGCAACTCTCGATTGCCCACATCATAATTTCGCTCAGCAGGCGAAAACTTCCTGGAAAAGAAGGCGCATGGTTTCATCACCGAGCAATCAGAACTTCTCTGCGACAAAACAGCCCCTGCTCCAATCTCAGAAGCATCAACCTCAACCTGGAACGGAAGCGAACCATCTGGTTGACACAACACAGGGGCAGAAGAAAAACGACGCTTCAACTCTTGAAAAGCTTCCACAGCAGCAGAAGACCAATTGACCACATCACCACCTTTCTTGGTCAAATCGGTCAATGGTTTAGCAATACTAGAAAAATTGCAGATGAAGTGACGATAAAAATTAGCAAAGCCCAGGAGCTTTTGCAGACTTTTCAGAGATGTCGGCTGAGTCCAATTATGGATGGCTTGGACTTTAACAGGGTCCATCTCGATAGTAGAAGGGGAAAAGATGAACCCCAAAAATGAAACCTTCTGGACACCAAAGAGACACTTTGATCCCTTCACAAACAAAGAATTAGCACGCAGGACCTGAAACACCGTTCTGACCTGCTTCACATGAGACTCCCAATCATCCGAGAAGATCAAAATGTCATCTAAGTACACAATCAGGAATTTATCCAGGTACTCTCGGAAGATGTCATGCATAAAGGACTGAAACACTGATGGAGCATTGGCAAGTCCGAATGGCATTACTAGATACTCAAAATGGCGCTCGGGCGTATTAAATGCAGTTTTTCACTCATCGCCTCGCTTAATACGCACAAGATTATACGCACCACGAAGATCTATCTTGGTGAACCAACTAGCCCCCTTAATGCGAGCAAACAAATCAGATAATAATGGCAAAGGGTACTGAAATATAACCGTGATCTTATTTAGAAGGCGGTAATCTATACAAGGTCTCAGTGAACCATCCTTCTTGGCTACAAAAAAGAACCCTGCTCCTAATGGCGATGATGACGGGCGAATATGCGCCTTCTCCAAAGACTCCTTCACATAACTCCGCATAGCGGCGTGCTCAGGCACAGATAAATTAAAAACAGTCGACCTTTTGGGAATTTACTACCAGGAATCAAATCGATAGCACAATCACAATCCCTATGCGTAGGTAGGGTATCGGACTTGGGCTCATCAAATAAATCCCGGTAATCAGACAAGAACTCAGGAACCTCAGAAGGGGTGGATGACGAAATAGTCAGAAATGGGACATCACCATGTACCCCCTGACAACCCCAGCTGGACACAGACATGGATTTCCAATCTAATACTGGATTATGGACTTGTAGCCATGGCAACCCCAACACGACCACATCATGCAGATTATGCAACACCAGAAAGCGAATAACCTCCTGATGTGCAGGAGCCATGCACATGGTCAGCTGGGTCCAGTACTGAGGCTTATTCTTGGCCAAAGGCGTAGCATCAATTCCTCTCAATGGAATAGGACACTGCAAGGGCTCCAAGAAAAACCCACAACGCCTAGCATACTCCAAGTCCATCAAATTCAGAGCAGCGCCTGAGTCCACAAATGCCATGACAGAATACGATGACAAAGAGCAGATCAAGGTAACGGACAGAAGAAATTTTGACTGTACCGTACCAATGGTGGCAGACCTAGCGAACCGCTTAGTGCGCTTAGGACAATCAGAGATAGCATGAGTGGAATCACCACAGTAGAAACACAGCCCATTCAGATGTCTGTGTTCTTGCCGTTCAAATCTGGTCAAAGTCCTATCGCACTGCATAGGCTCAGGTTTAAGCTCAGGTAATACCGCCAAATGGTGCACAGATTTACGCTCGCGCAAGCGTCGACCGATTTGAATGGCCAAAGACATAGACTCATTCAGACCAGCAGGCATAGGAAATCCCACCATGACATCCTTAAGGGCTTCAGAGAGACCTCTTCTGAAAATAGCCGCGAGCGCACCTTCATTCCACTGAGTGAGTACAGACCACTTTCTAAATTTCTGACAATATACCTCTATCTCATCCTGACCCTGACACAGAGCCAGCAAATTCTTCTCTGCCTGATCCACTGAATTAGGCTCATCGTACAGCAATCCGAGCGCCAGGAAAAACGCATCAATATTACTTAATGCAGGATCCCCTGGCGCAAGGGAAAATGCCCATTCCTGAGGATCGCCACGCAAAAAAGAAATAACAATTCTCACTTGTTGAACTGGATCACCAGAGGAGCGAGGTTTCAAGGCCAGAAACAGTTTGCAATTATTTTTGAAATTGGCTCTATCACCATAAAACAAATCAGGAATAGGAATTCTTGGTTCTAACATAGGCTTCTGAACCACCAAATCTTGAATCTTTTGTACATTTATAACGAGATTATCCAATGAAGAGCACAGACCCTGAATATCCATGTCCACACCTGTGTCCTGAACTACCCAAATGTCTAGGGGAAAAAAAGGCAAAACACAGTGCAAAGAAAAAAAAATGGTCTCAGAACTTCTTTTTTCCCTCTATTGAGAATCATTAGTACTTAGGGCCTCCAGTACTGTTATGAAAGGTAATTCAGTACCACAATGGACATAGAGGTCAGCGCACATACAGTGACCTGGCAATAACCCAAAAAACAAGAACGAGCTCTGAGACGTGGGAACTCTGTTGACCGCAATCCCTAATCCTCTCCAACCACACTAAAGGCAGCCGTGGATTGCGCCTAACGCTCCCTATGCAACTCGGCACGGCCTGAGAAACTAGCTAGCCTGAAGATAGAAAATAAGCCTACCTTGCCTCAGAGAAATATCCCCAAAGGAAAAGGCAGCCCCCACATATAATGACTGTGAGTTAAGATGAAAAGACAAACGTAGAGATGAAATAGATTTAGCAAAGCGAGGCCCAACTTTCTGAACAGAGCGAGGATAGGAAAGGTAACTTTGCGGTCAACACAAAACCCTACAAAAACCACGCAAAGGGGGCAAAAAGACCCTCCGTACCGAACTAACGGCACGGAGGTACACCCTCTGCGTCCCAGAGCTTCCAGCAAGCAGGAAAAAACAAATAGACAAGCTGGACAGAAAAAAACAGCAACAAATAGCAAAGAATAACTAAGCTAAGCAGAGCAGCAGGCCACAGGAACGATCCAGGAGGAGACAGGTCCAATACTAGAACATAGACTGGAGGCCAGGATCAAAGCACTAGGTGGAGTTAAATAGAGCAGCACCTAACGACTTCACCATATCACCTGAGGAAGGAAACTCAGAAGCCGCAGTACCACTTTCCTCCACCAACGGAAGCTCACAGAGAGAATCAGCCGAAGTACCACTTGTGACCACAAGAGGGAGCTCTGCCACAGAATTCACAACAGATGTCATAAGACGATGACAGCCATCGCACTAAAAATAACGAATATTTCCATATTTCAAAGCTGTAGCTTTAGGTTACAGAAGAGTTTGCATTTTGTATACTATATATTTTCATATAACAATTTTTATACAAAGTTTTATACTAGCTACAGTACAGACCAAAAGTTTGGACACACCTTCTCATTTAAAGATTTTTCTGTATTTTCATGACTATGAAAATTGTACATTCACACTGAAGGCATCAAAACTATGAATTAACAAATGTGGAATTATATACTTAACCCCTTCATGACCCAGCCTATTTTGACCTTAAAGACATTGCCGTTTTTTGCTATTCTGACCATTGTCCCTTTATGAGGTAATAACTCAGGAACGCTTCAACGGATCCTAGCGGTTCTGAGATTGTTTTTTCGTGACATATTGGGCTTCATGTTAGTGGTAAATTTAGGTCAATAAATTCTGCGTTTATTTGTGATAAAAACGGAAATTTGGCGAAAATTTTGAAAATTTTGCAATTTTCACATTTTGAATTTTTATTCTGTTAAACCAGAGAGTTATGTGACACAAAATAGTTAATAAATAACATTTCCCACATGTATACTTTACATCAGCACAATTTTGGAAACAAAACTTTTTTTTGCTAGGAAGTTATAAGGGTTAAAATTTGACCAGCAATTTCTCATTTTTACAATGAAATTTACAAAACCATTTTTTTTAGGGACCACCTCACATTTGAAGTCAGTTTGAGGGGTCTATATGGCTGAAAATACCCAAAAGTGACACCATTCTAAAAACTGCACCCCTCAAGGTACTCAAAACCACATTCAAGAAGTTTATTAACCCTTCAGGTGCTTCACAGCAGCAGAAGCAACATGGAAGGAAAAAATGAACATTTAACTTTTTAGTCACAAAAATTATTTTTATTTTCCCAATGGTAAAAGGAGAAACTGAACCACGAAAGTTGTTGTCCAATTTGTCCTGAGTACGCTGATACCTCATACGCTGATACCTCATATTTGGGGGTAAACCACTGTTTGGGTGCACGGCAGGGCTTGGAAGGGAAGGAGCGCCATTTGACTTTTTGAATGAAAAATTGGCTCCACTCTTTAGCGGACACCATGTCACGTTTGGAGAGCCCCCGTGTGCCTAAAAATTGGAGCTCCCCCACAAGTGACCCCATTTTGGAAACTAGACGCCCCAAGGAACTTATCTAGATGCATAGTGAGCACTTTGAACCCCCAGGTGCTTCACAAATTGATCCGTAAAAATGAAAAAGTACTTTTTTTCCACAAAAAAATTATTTTAGCCTCAATTTTTTCATTTTCACATGGGCAACAGGATAAAATGGATCCTAAAATTTGTTGGGCAATTTCTCCTGAGTACACCAATACCTCACATGTGGGGGTAAACCACTGTTTGGGCACATGGTAAGGCTCGGAAGGGAAGGAGCGCCATTTGACTTTTTGAATGAAAAATTATCTCCATCGTTAGCGGACACCATGTCGCGTTTGGAGAGCCCCCGTGTGCCTAAACATTGGAGCTCCCCCACAAGTGACCCCATTTTGGAAACTAGACCCCCCAAGGAACTTATATAGATGCCCAGTGAGCACTTTAAACCCTCAGGTGCTTCACAAATTGATCTGTAAAAGTGAAAAAGTACTTTTTTTTCACAAAAAAATTATTTTCGCCTCAATTTTTTCATTTTCACATGGGCAATAGGATAAAATGGATCATAAAATTTGTTGGGCAATTTCTCCCGAGTACGCCGATACCTCATATGTGGGTGTAAACCACTGTTTGGGCACTCGGCAGGGCTCGGAAGGGAAGGCGTGCCATTTAACTTTTTGAATGGAAAATTAGCTCCAATTGTTAGCGGACACCATGTCGCGTTTGGAGAGCCCCTGTGTGCCTAAACATTGGAGCTCCTCCACAAGTGACCCCATTTTGGAAACTAGACCCCCCCAAGGAACTTATCTAGATGCATATTGAGCACTTTGAACCCCCAGGTGCTTCACAGAAGTTTATAACGCAGAGCCATGAAAATAAAAAATAATTTTTCTTTCCTCAAAAATGATTTTTTAGCCTGGAATTTCCTATTTTGCCAAGGGTAATAGGAGAAATTGGACACCAAATGTTGTTGTCCACTTTGTCCTGAGTACGCTGATACCCCATATGTGGGGGTAAACCACTGTTTGGGCGCACGGCAGGGCTCAAAAGGGAAGGCACGCCATTTGGCTTTTTAAATGGAAAATTAGCTCCAATCATTAGCGGACACCATGTCACGTTTGGAGAGCCCCTGTGTGCCTAAACATTGGAGATCCCCCACAAATGACCCCATTTTGGAAACTAGACCCCAATGTAACTAATCTAGATGTGTGGTGAGGACTTTGAACCCCCAAGTGCTTCACAGAAGTTTATAACGTAGAGCCATGAAAATAAAAAAAAAAAAAATATTTTCTTAAAAATTATCTTTTAGCCTGCAATATTTTATTTTCCCAAGGGTAACAGGAGAAATTTGACCCCAAAAGTTGTTGTCCAGTTTCTCCTGAGTACGTTGATACCCCATATGTGGGGGTAAACCACTGTTTGGGCACATGCCGGGGCTCGGAAGTGAAGTAGTGACGTTTTGAAATGCAGACTTTGATGGAATGCTCTGTGGGCGTCACGTTGCGTTTGCAGAGCCCCTGATGTGGCTTAACAGTAGAAACCCCCCACAAGTGACCCCATTTTGGAAACTAGACCCCGAAAGGAACTTATCTAGATGTGAGGTGAGCACTTTGAACCCCCAAGTGCTTCACAGAAGTTTATAATGCAGAGCCGTGAAAATAATAAATGCGTTTTCTTTCCTCAAAAATAATTATTTAGCCCAGAATTTTTTAATTTTCCCAAGGGTAACAGGAGAAATTTGACCCCAATATTTGTTGTCCAGTTTCTCCTGAGTACGGTGATACCCCATATGTGGGGGTAAACTATTGTTTGGGCACATGCCGGGGCTCGGAATTGAAGTAGTGACGTTTTGAAATGCAGACTTTGATGGAATGCTCTGCGGGCGTCACGTTGCGTTTGCAGAGCCCCTGATGTGGCTAAACAGTAGAAACCCCCCACAAGTGACCCTATTTTGGAAACTAGACCCCGAAAGGAACTTATCTAGATGTGCGGTGAGCACTTTGAACCCCCAAGTGCTTCATAGAAGTTTATAATGCAGAGCCGTGAAAACAATAAATAGTTTTCTTTCCTCAAAAATAATTATTTAGCCCAGAATTTTTTATTTTCCCAAGGGTTACAGGAGAAATTGGACCCCAAAGGTTATTGTCCAGTTTCTCCTGAGTACGCTGATACCCCATGTGTGGAGGTAAACCACTGTTTGGGCGCACGTCGGGGCTCAGAAGGGAAGTAGTGACTTTTGAAATGCAGACTTTGATGGAATGGTCAGCGGACATCACGTTGCGTTTGCATAGCCCCTGGTGTACCTAAACAGTAGAAACCCCCCACAAGTGACCCCATTTTAGAAACTAGACCCCCCAAGGAACTTATCTAGATATGTGGTGAGCACTTTTAACCCCTAAGTGCTTCACAGACGTTTACAACGCAGAGCCGTGAAAATAAAAAAATCATTTTTCTTTCCTCAAAAATGATGTTTTAGCAAGCAATTTTTTATTTTCACAAGGGTAACAGGAGAAATTGGACCCCAGTAATTGTTGCGCAGTTTATCCTGAGTATGCTGGTACCCCATATGTGGGGGTAAACCACTGTTTGGGCACACGTCGGGGCTCGGAATTGAGGGAGCACCATTTGACTTTTTGAATACGAGATTGGCTGGAATCAATGGTGGCGCCATGTTGCGTTTGGAGACCCCTGATGTGCCTAAACAGTGGTAACCCCTCAATTCTACCTCCAACACTAACCCCAACACACCCCTAACTCTAATCCCAACTGTAGCCATAACCCTAATCACACCCCTAACCACAACCCTAATTCCAACCCTAACCCTAAGGCTATGTGCCCAAGTTGCGGATTCGTGTGAGATTTTTCAGCATCATTTTTGAAAAATCCGCGGGTAAAAGGCACTGCGTTTTACCTGCGGATTTTCCGCGGATTTCCAGTGTTTTTTGTGCGGATTTCACCTGCGGATTCCTATTGAGGAACAGGTGTAAAACGCTGCGGAATCCGCACAAAGAATTGACATGCTGCGGAAAATACAACGCAGCGTTTCCGCGTGGTATTTTCCGCACCATGGGCACAGCAGATTTGGTTTTCCATAGGTTTACATGGTACTGTAAACCTGATGGAACACTGCTGCGAATCCGCAGTGGCCAATCCGCTGTGGATCCGCAGCCAAATCCGCACCGTGTGCACATAGCCTAATTCTAAAGGTATGTGCACACGCTGCAGAAAACGCTGCGGATCTGCAGCAGTTTCCCATGAGTTTACAGTTCAATGTAAACCTATGGAAAACAAAAATCGCTGTACACATGCTGCGGAAAAACTGCACGGAAACGCAGCGGTTTACATTCCGCAGCATGTCACTTCTTTGTGCGGATTCCGCAGCGGTTTTACAACTGCTCTAATAGAAAATCGCAGTTGTAAAACCGCAGTGAAATGCGCAGAAAAAACGCGGTAAATCCGCCATAAATCCGCAGCGGTTTAGCACTGCGGATTTATCAAATCCGCAGCGGAAAAATCCGCAGAGGACCAGAATACGTGTGCACATACCGAAACCCTAACCCTAGCCCTACCCCTAACCCTACCCCTAACCCTACCCCTAGCCCTAACCCTACCCCTACCCCTAACCCTAACCCTAGCCCTAGCCCTACCCCTAACCCTATTCTAACATTAGTGGAAAAAAAAAATTCTTTATTTTTTTATTGTCCCTACCTATGGGGGTGACAAAGGGGGGGGTCATTTATTATTTTTTTTATTTTGATCACTGAGATATAATCTATCTCAGTGATCAAAATGGACTTTGGAACGAATCTGCCGGCCGGCAGATTTGGCGGGCGCACTGCGCATGCGCCCGCCATTTTGGAAGATGGCGGCGCCCAGGGAGAAGACGGACGGACCCCGGCAGGATCGGTAAGTATGATGGGGTGGGGGGAGCACGGGGGGGGGGGATCGGAGCATGGGGGGGTGGATCGGAGCGCGGGAGGGGTGGAACGGAGCACGGGGGGTGGAACGGAGCACGGGGGGCTGGAACGGAGCACGGGGTGGAACGGAGCATGGGGGGGTGGATCGGAGTGCAGGGGGGGTGATTGGAGCACGGGGGGTGATTGGAGCACGGGGGGAGCGGACAAGAGCACGGGGGGGAGCGGAGCACAGGACGGAGGGGAGCCGGAGCAGTGTACCGGACAGATCGGGGGGCTGGGGGGGCGATCGGTGGGGTGGGGGCACATTAGTGTTTCCAGCCATGGCCGTTGATATTGCAGCATCGGCCATGGCTGGATTGTAATATTTCACCAGTTATAATAGGTGAAATATTACAAATCGCTCTGATTGGCAGTTTCACTTTCAACAGCCAATCAGAGCGATCGTAGCCACGGGGGGGTGAAGCCGACACCACCCTGAGCTAAACTACCACTCCCCCTGTCCCTGCAGATCGGGTGAAATGGGAGTTAACCCTTTCACCCGATCTGCAGGGACGCGATCTTTCCATGACGCCACATAGGCGTCATGGGTCGGATTGGCACCGACTTTCATGACGCCTGCGTGGCGTCATGGGTTGGGAAGGGGTTAACAAAAAAGTGTGAAACAACTGAAAATATGTCTTATATTTTAGGTTCTTCAAAGTAGCCACCTTTTGCTTTGATGACTGCTTTGCACACTCTTGGCATTCTCTTGATGAGCTTCAAGAGGTAGTCACCGGGAATGTTCTTCCAACAATCTTGAAGGAGTTCCCAGAGATGCTTAGCACTTGTTGGCATTTTTGGCTTCACTTTGTGCGGTCCAGCTTGCCCCAAACCATCATCTTGCCAGGTCATCTAGTGTAGCACCCCATCACTCTCCTTCTTGGTCAAATAGCCCTTACACAGCCTGGAGGTGTGTTTGGGGTCATGGTCCTGTTGAAAAATAAATGATGGTCCAACTAAACACAAACTGGATGGAATAGAATGCTGCTGCAAGATGCTTTGGTAGCCATGCTGGTTCAGTATGCCTTCAATTTGGAATAAATCTCCAACAGTGTCACCAGCAAAGCACCCCCACACCATCACACCTCCTCCTCCATGCTTCACGGTGGGAACCAGGCATGTAGAGTCCATCCGTTCACCCCTTCTGCGTCGCACAAAGACACGGTGGTTGGAACCAAAGATCTCAAATTTGGACTCATCAGACCAAAGCACAAATTTCCACTGGTCTAATGTCCATTCCTTCTGATCTTTAGCCCAAACAAGTCTCTTCTGCTTGTTGCCTGTCCTTAGCAGTGGTTTCCTAGCAGCTATTTTACCATGAAGGCCTGCTGCACAAAGTCTCCTCTTAACAGTTGTTGTAGAGATGTGTCTGCTGCTAGAACTCTGTGTTGCATTGACCTGGTCTCTAATCTGAGCTGCTGTTAACCTGCGATTTCTGAGGCTGGTGACTCGGATAAACTTATCCTCAGAAGCAGAGGTGACTCTTGGTCTTCCTTTCCTGGGGCGGTCCTCATGTGAGCCAGTTTCTTTGTAGCGCTTGATGGTTTTTGCCATTGCACTTGGAGACACTTTCAAAGTTTTCCCAATTTTTGGGACGGACTGACCTTCATTTCTTAAAGTAATGATGGCTACTCGTTTTTCTTTACTTTGCTGCTTTTTTCTTGCCATAAAACAAATTCTAACAGTCTATTCAGTAGGACTATCAGCTGTGTATCCACCAGCCTTCTGCACAACACAACTGATGGCCCCAACCCCATTTATAAGGTAAGAAATCCCACTTATTAAAACTGACAGGGCACACCTGTGAAGTGAAAACCATTCCCGGTGACTACCTCTTGAAGCTCATCAAGATAATGCCAAGAGTGTGCAAAGCAGTCATCAAAGCAAAATGTGGCTACTTTGAGGAACCTAGAATATAAGAAATAATTTCAGTTGTTTCACACTTTTTAAGTTTATAATTCCACATGTGTTAATTCATAGTTTTGATGTCTTCAGTGTGAATGTACAAATTTCATAGTCATGAAAATACAGAAAAATCTTTAAATGAGAAGGTGTGTCCAAACTTTTGGTCTGTACTGTACATGGACAGGCGAGGTCATGACGTCATCCTTGATGTCATCACATACATGTACATTTCTACAAATTATAGAATACACAGTACATTTTAAGACCTACTTCATCACTGAATAAGCGTGTCAGGTCAATAGTCACTATTTTCATCATCAGACACTGCTTCCTCACTCATATTGTCACAATGCCCTTCTTGACATGGTCCGCATACCCGTGAACAGGTAAGTTTGTGTCTTTTGCAAGTGCACCGAAGTGTACTACAACCACGAGAACAACTGCAGTGAATTATTTTCAGAAGTGTTTCTGGCGCGGGTGAAGTATCCATCATCACTGGAACTAGACTGTTGTTCTGCAATTCCCATCCCCATTCAGTAGTGTCCATGGCCTCACCATTGTCCATCCAAAGCATGACTTGGAGGTAACTACAAAGGGCATGATACTTTGTTACAGAGGAGGTCGGTGGCAGTCGTTCAGGTGTAACAAAGATTTTGGCTGAACCAACTTTTTTGCATAGAGTAGAATACCTGATTGCAGACAGATTGTCTCCAAGTTTGCCCCCAAACAATGCCACTATCGCTTTACACCCAGCGTCTTCAATCTCAGCTGTTTTTGTTAGGTGTGGAAAAGATTTTAGCATAGCTATTTAAGACCGAGTCTCCCTTCAAAACCGCGGAAGTGGTATCGCAACCCGTGAACGCATGAAGGAACAGAAGACTGCTGCAGGCATGGTTTCCCAGGAACTTCTTCATAACCTTAATGTCGTATACTGTTGCAGGACTCCCTTTATCTGAGTAGAAATAAAGCTTGCTGCCATCGCTGGTTGACGCGTGGTGAAGTAACAACACCAAAAGATCTGTATCTTCGCCAATGAGACTAGTACTTTTGTTGGATGACATTGACACTGCTGCCTTAGCAATCTCCACATCTGCATCCCCCTCTGATTGTATTATGTGGCAACCTCTGTCATTCATGCGCTGTGAAACGAGACTGTTTGTTCTCCACTTTCGAAAGGAAGTCTTCCTTTTTCCCAACAAATTTCGTTCCTTCAGCAATGTTCACTTTGTTACTTGTTTGTTTTTTGCGCTGTCGCTGATGGGTAATGTCATTAGTCTTTGGTCCTCCAATGTAAGCATCATACTATCGTAGCCTTACCATAGTGCTTTAGTGTGAAAGATGCATAGTCTTCAGCGATTGAACAATATGTCTTTCCTTCTGACTACTTCAGTCGATGGAGAAGAGAACCTCCGTCAAGAACATAATGTTCCACTTCGGGTACGTCCTTGAGTACTGCGTCATGTGAACTCTGTTCTTTTATAGCAGCCATCAGTTGTGCTTTGTTTGGTTTGCGTAAGAGATGTTTTGCCTCAAAGAGGGATGGTGGGTATGGTGAAAGTTCATAGGCCATCACCTCATCAAGGGAAAGATCAGCAGTTTGAGACACCATAAGAAACCTTTGGAACAAAAGAGCGGGGTCTATTGTTTTGTCCTTATCAATGTCAATAGCCTCACTGGATGCCAGGGTCTTGGCTTTCATTGACCGCTTGTACTTAACTCAAAACAGTGATTGACCCTCCATTGTTGCCACTATTTCTCTGCCAATGGTGAACAGGTTATGAACATTCACATCCTTATTTGCATTGACACCGGTGATAATGTTGCGAAGAGACACTTCATCAGAGAAAGGTGAAAAGGTCTTGAGTTTATCTACAATTTTCTCCAGGTCTTCACAATCTCTTCTCGTCCTTGCCTCCTTGTGTTGTTCACTGGTGACAAAGCTTCTGGCGAGTGAAACCCTGCATTGCATCACTGTAGGAAGAGGACACTGGCACAGACCGAGTCCACAAGGCCCTCTGATGTTCGGACATTCCACTTCCTCTGGTGAGTCCTCCTGCAGTTTTTAGGGTGTACATCAGAGCTTCCTCGATGACTAGGTCGCCACCCAGGCCTGCCCAGTACTGATCAGTCCGCCTTACAACATGCAAGCCATTCATAAATCTATGGAAGATTGGTGGCATATCATCTTCCAGAGTGATCATAGACTGGAGGTAAAGGTAGGCGGCCTTCACATAGTTCCCATGCCCAACAGCTGCAAGAATGGGCAAACATTCGGCTACAGCATGAAGGTGCATCAGCCATCCTGTACGATCTGCCTCGATAAGCTCCCTTGCTATTCCAACCATCTGTTAGTAATTCAGCCATAGTTTACTGGTACGAGAGTGAGCGGATAATCCGTTTCTTTTGGTGGACAAGAGGTGGACAATTTGATAGACACTGCAAGGCGAGTCGCATTTAACATTTTACAGCTTTGGCGGCCATATTCTTTGACGTCACATTTGGACCCTTTGTGGTAGCCCTATCTTGGTAAACTTTTAGTATGTTTTTCCCTACATGTAATACTACCAAAAAAAAAAATTTAAAACGCTTTCTTGTAATTTATTCAGGGTAAAGTATTTTTTTTTTTCGTATTTTGACTGGACTATAATACCAGCAAGTTGTCACATTGCTAGTCCATCAAAGCTTCTAATGGAGTTTCTCACAAGTCTGTAGGCAAATCACAATCCTTATTAACCCATTCGAATTATATTTATTTAGGGAAAAAAAGATCTTAACTTCACTTTGTGCTTCACTTTAAAAGGGAAAAATATGCGTCCAAAGTCCTGAGGAACTGACAGTGTTGTCTGCCCCCGTCTTCAGCAGGATACTTGAATTTCCATTTGCGTCTGAAGATACTGGAAAACAATGACATCAGCGCGCTGAATATAACTCTCATTCTTCCATTGCTAAGTCATGATCTCTGGGATTATTTTTTTACCAAAGCATTAACAAATCAAATGTGTTTTACTTTTCTTAGCTTGGCTGTTCTAGGCAGCTGCGACTCGGGCTACATTAACCAGCATGGCCCTGGCAGAAGATGAAATAACAGTACCATGAAGCTGTGTAGTACTGGCAGCTACACTTTTAAGGGTTTCAGGACAAATTATTATTATTATTATTTATTATTATAGCGCCATTTATTCCATGGCGCTTTACATGTGAGAAGGGGTATACATAATAAAAAACAAGTACAATAATCTTGAACAATACAAGTCACAACTGGTACAGGAGGAGTGAGGACCCGGCCCGCGAAGGCTCACAATCTACAAGGGATGGGTGAGAATACAGTAGGCGAGGGTAGAGCTGGTCGTGCAGTGGTTTGGTCGATCGGTGGTTACTGCAGGTTGTAGGCTTGTCGGAAGAGGTGGGTCTTCAGGTTCTTTTTGAAGGTTTCGATGGTAGGCGAGAGTCTGATGTGTTGTGGTAGAGGGTTCCAGAGTAGGGGTGATACGCGAGAGAAATCTTGTATGCGATTGTGGGAAGAGGAGACAAGAGGGGAGTAGAGAAGGAGATCTTGTGAGGATCGGAGGTTGCGTGTAGGTAAGTACCGGGAGACGAGGTCACAGATGTATGGAGGAGACAGGTTGTGGATGGCTTTGTACGTCATGGTTAGGGTTTTGTACAGGAGTCTCTGGGTAATAGGGAGCCAGTGAAGGGATTGACAGAGGGGAGAGGCCGGGGAATAGTGGGGAGACAGGTGGATTAGTCGGGCAATCAAAACATAAGTTTGTTCAATGTTATTAAATCAGGCAAATTTAATGCTGATAAAAGCCACAAAAAAAAGCAGCAAAAAAAGTTTAAAGACAACTTGTCACCAAGTAAAAAGTGGCCAGTTTTTGCTTTTGTTTTATTCCGTTCTGTTGTTCTGGTTTTCCAGACATATGGGCCATTTTTGTATCATGTTAAACTAAATGGACTGTTGTGAATTCTGTGGCTGAGTTCACTTCTGTGGTCACAAGTGGTATTGCAGTCTCTGGGCTTCCTCCCTCAGGTGTTTTGGTGAGCTCGTTGGCTGCCTTGCTATTTAGCTCCACCTGAGTCTGTCTTCCTTGCTCCTTGTCAATGTTCCAGTGTTGGATCTGAGCTACTGCATCTTTCCTTGGGCCTGCTGCTCTGCTAGATAAGTGCTTCTAGTTTGTTTTCTGTTTTTTCTGTCCAGCTTGCTATTAACTTTTGCTGGAAGCTCTGAGAAGCAAAGGGGTGCACCGCCGTGCTGTTAGTTCGGCACGGTGGGTCTTTTTGCCCCTTTGCGTGGTTTTCGTTTTAGGGTTTTTTGTAGACTGCATAGTTCTCTTTGCTATCCTCGCTCTGTCTAGAATATCGGGCCTCACTTTGCTGAATCTATTTCATTCCTACGTTTGTCTTTTCATCTTGCTAACAGTCATTATATGTGGGGGGCTGCCTATTCCTTTGGGGTATTTCTCTGAGGTAAGTCAGGCTTGTATTTCTATCTTCAGGCTAGTCAGCTCCTCAGGCAGTGCCGAGTTGCATAGGTAGTTGTTAGGCGCAATCCACTGCTGCTTATAGTTGTGTGAGGATAGATCAGGTACTGCAGTCTACAGAGATTCCACGTCTCAGAGCTCGTCCTATTGTTTTTGGTTATTGCCAGATCTCTGTATGTGCCTGATTGCCAGCCATAACAATGGACCTAAGCAAAGGGACAAGGCTCACAGGATAATATAGAGGCATGTCTTTAGCCTGCTCTGCATTATTACCTTGAGGCCAATGCCCCTTTCCAAAGAGGACAGGAACTCTAGTGCCATCAATCCCTCTGTGAATAGGCAATTTGCATATGTAAAGGAGAACTGCATTGCTTATAAGTCTCCTTATGTCCCCTTGGCACCCTCCACAAGGAGAAATTCTGCCCCTTAGACACACTGTCAGAAGCCTCTACCCAACCAGTCAAATCAGCTCTCCTGCTTTGCACTGATGAGGGGCAAACATTTTGAAACATGCGTCTGTAAATAAAGTTCCTAGTTTGGCTTGTCAGGATCGTAAGTCACATGGCAAGGCCTATGAAGGTTTAATATTGACTTTTAAGACTGCTACTTCCAATAGGTGGCACTAGCGTTACTCTCCTCTTCCCTCTGAGGAGGCCATTTGCATGTCTTTGTTTTATGCCAAGTAGTTGGGCAGCGCTTACCTACCCCAATAATACATGTTAGTTCATATTATGACTCAGGATAAGAGTTCGTACTGTAGCCTGGGGTTTATTTTCATGGTTTGTCTTCTACTGGGAAGAAAACCAATATATAATACATTACAGAAAAACAGCCCTGGTCAAACAAAAACATCCTGCTAGAAGAGACCAAAGTATGGAGATCCTTAGTCAGATAGGGCATCCCCTATTGTTTATTTAGGCAGGGGAAACATGATTTATTGGTACACGGACAAATTTTCTGTCTTTCAATTGTATCATCAAATGCAATTTATTCACTAAACTCAATAGAACCAGAATTTGCTTCTCCATGCTGGTTTCTCAAACTTTTTTTTAGGCTAGTCATGTAGATACAAGAAGAGGATAATAAAGAAGGTGTTAAAGGACTAGGGGGAAAAAAAAATTGCTGCAGGAAATGTTATAAAAAAAACAGCAAACCCATTGGCGGTCCAAAAGCATGTGGAAACGTTGCGGATTTTTCTGCGGATACGCAGCGGATTGGCCGCTGTTTTCCACGAGTTTACAGTACCATGTAAACCTATGGAAAAAACAAAATCCGCAGTGCACATGCTGCGGAAAAAAACATGCGGAAACGCTGCGTTGTTTATTCCACAGCATGTCAATTCTTTGTGCGGATTCCGCAGCGGTTTACACCTGCTCCATAATAGGAATCTACAGGTGTAAAACTGCAGGTGGTATCCGCACAAAAACAGCGGTAAATCCGCAAAAATTCCGCAGTAAATCCACAGTGCAGATTTCCTGCGGATTTACCAAAATCAGTGCGGAAAAATCTGCACCCCTGTCCACAACATGTGCACATACCCTAAAGCAAAAAATAGTCAAGAGTGTTATCAGTGTTTTTTTCAGATAATTTTCATCAATGTCACTTTCTAACATCAGTGATTTTTAGTAGTGAAAAATAAATTAGCGATAACGTTTCTCCTATACATTACAATGTTAATCATGGACAGCACAAGGATTATACACTGATGCCGTCCGTGTCCGTAATTTTCACAGAACCATACATTTGTATGTGTGATTCTCATTACTGATGTCGATAAAAAGGCACCATGTCTCCATGATTTTTTTTAAGGATAAACAGTCTGCAAAAAACATACGTACATGTGAAACGCACCATCTACTATATAATTGTCTAAGGGTCACTTCCGTCTTTCTGTCTGTCTGTCCTTCTGTCTGTCACGGATATTCATTGGTCGCGGCCTCTGTCTGTCATGGAATCCAATTCATTTAAAAAACCTGACCTGCACATCCAAACACAGACTAAGTGTGAACAGGTGCTGAACCCAGAGTCGCCAACTCGCAAATAGTTAAATAAATAAGGCAGCACACTGCAGCGCTAGAACATACAAACCTGAAATACGAAATTTGAACTGCATTATTGCACTAGACATATGAAAAATGAGAGCGTTTAGCGCATAAAAATGGCCAATTTTATGTGTACCTGGTAGCCACTTTACGGCAACTCTCTTATACCAGGTCCTACGCTTGCCTTACCTCGCTGAGAATAAACGTCTACATCTGAATGGGTACATGTGAAACCTCTTCCTAGACTTGTTTTAATTACAGCAGGTCCAATACCCCTCCATAGAGAGAGAGAATTTTAGTCTAGGAAGAGGTTTCACATGTACCCATTCAGATGTAGACGTTTATTCTCAGCGAGGTAAGGCAAGCGTAGGACCTGGTATAAGAGAGATGCCGTAAAGTGGCTACCAGGTACACATAAAATTGGCCATTTTTATGCGCTAAACGCTCTCATTTTTCATATTTCTAGTGCAGTAATGCAGTTCAAATTTCGTATTTCAGGTTTGTATGTTCTAGCGCTGCAGTGTGCTGCCTTATTTATTTAAATATTTGCGAGTTGGCGACTCTGGGTTCAGCACCTGTTCACACTTAGTCTGTGTTTGGATGTGCAGGTCAGGTTTTTGAAATGTATTCTCTAGCCTTCTGATCGTGCACTCCGCCTTCTAGCCACAGGTGTTTTAATTACAGCAGGTCCAATACCCCTCCATAGAGAGAAAGAATTTTAGTCTAGGAAGAGGTTTCACATGTACCCATTCAGATGTAGACGTTTATTCTCAGCGAGGTAAGGCAAGCGTAGGACCTGGTATAAGAGAGATGCCGTAAAGTGGCTACCAGGTACACATAAAATTGGCCATTTTTATGCGCTAAACGCTCTCATTTCTCATATTTCTAGTGCAGTAATGCAGTTCAAATTTCGTATTTCAGGTTTGTGTGTTCTAGCGCTGCAGTGTGCTGCCTTATTTATTTAACTATTTGCGAGTTGGCGACTCTGGGTTCAGCACCTGTTCACACTTAGTCTGTGTTTGGATGTGCAGGTCAGGTTTTTGAAATGTATTCTCTAGCCTTCTGATCGTGCACTCCGCCTTCTAGCCACAGGTGTTTTAATTACAGCAGGTCCAATACCCCTCCATAGAGAGAGAGAATTTTAGTCTAGGAAGAGGTTTCACATGTACCCATTCAGATGTAGACGTTTATTCTCAGCGATTTAAGGCAAGCGTAGGACCTGGTATAAGAGAGATGCCGTAAAGTGGCTACCAGGTACACATAAAATTGGCCATTTTTATGCGCTAAACGCTCTCATTTTTCATATTTCTAGTGCAGTAATGCAGTTCAAATTTCGTATTTCAGGTTTGTATGTTCTAGCGCTGCAGTGTGCTGTCATGGAATCCAAGTCGCTAATTGGTCTCGCCAGCTGCCTGTCATGGCTGCCGTGACCAATCAGCGACGGCCACAGTCCGATTAGTCCCTCCCCTGCAGTCAGCGCCCGGCGCCCACTCCATACTCCCCGCAGTCAGCGCTCACACAGGGTTAATGCCAGCGGTAACGGACCGCGTTATGCCACGGGTAACTCACTCCGTTATCGCCGCTATTAACCCTGTGTGACCAAGTTTTTACTATTGATGCTGCCTATGCAGCGTCAATAGTAAAAACACCTAATGTTAAAAATAATTTAAAAAAATAAAAAATCATTATATACTCACCTTTCGCGACGCTCCGGTGACCGCTCCATGCCAGTGGCAGGTTACGATGCCAACGATGGTATGGGAGAAGGACCTGCCATGACGTCACGGTCATGTGAACGCGACGTCATCACAGGCCCTGCGCGCCTGCGTGAGAAGGACCTGTCATGACGTCACGTTCATGTGACCGCAACGTCATCACAGGTCTTTCTCACGCAGGCGCGCATGGCCTGTGATGACGTCGCGGTCACATGACCGTGACGTCATGGCAGGTCCTTCTCGCGCAGGGCCTGTGATGGCGTCGCAGTCATGTGACTGCAACGTCATCACAGGCCCTGCGTGCCTGCGCGAGAAGGACCTGCCATGACGTCACGGTCATGTGACCGAACTACAAGGGGCCCTCGGAAGGTGAGTATATGTTTATTTTTAATTTTTTAACCTGTGACATACGTGGCTGGGCAATATACTACGTAGCTGGGCAATATACTACGTGACTAGCCAATATACTACATGGCTGGGCAATATACTACGTGGCTCTGTGCTGTATACTACGTGGCTCTGTGCTGTATACTACATCGCTGTGCAATATACTACGTGGATCTATGCTGTATACTACGTCACTGGGCAATATACTACGTGACTGGGCAATATACTACGTGACTGGGCAATATATTACGTCACTGGGCAATATACTACGTCACTGGGAAATGTACTACGTAACTGGGCAATATACTACGTCACTGGGCAATATACTACGTGGCTGGGCAATATACTACGTGGCTGGGCAATATACTACATGGCTGGGCAATATACTACGTGGCTGGGCAATATACTACGTGGGCTGTGCAATATACTATGTGGCTGGGCAATATACTACGTGGCTGGGCAATATACTACGTGGCTGGGCAATATACTACGTGGCTGGGCAATATACTACGTGGGCTGTGCAATATACTACATGGACATGCATATTCTAGAATACCTGATGCGTTAGAATCGGGCCACCATCTAGTAGATTATAATGGGTACATGTTGTTTCCGTGAAAAAAACATGTCTGAATGATTCTTAATACAAAGTATGGACATTTTTCCAGTTTAATGCTGAGACGTGAAAGAGCATTTAGGGTACATTCCCAACGATTCGGAGTTTCTGCGGGTTGGAAGCTGCGTACCTGTGCAGCGTCAAACCGATAGCGGCCAGATGTTACAGCATAGAGGATGGTATTTCAAGAAATAACATGTCCACTATGCGTCCACAGACTCCAGAGGATCACCCGTGGAGACGGACATGCCGCGTTCAATAAACGGCAGCGCTTTGGAGGCAGTGAACATGCACTGCGTCCACAGCCCTACAAGCTCCAGATTGTGGGTATCCGGCCTTAAGGCCCCTTCACATTAAGCGACGCTGCAGCGATACCGACAACGATCCAGATCGCTGCAGCGTCGCTGTTTGGTCGCTGGAGAGCTGTCACACAGACCGCTCTCCAGCGACCAACGATGCCGGTAACCAGGGTAAACATCGGGTAACTAAGCGCAGGGCCGCGCTTAGTAACCCGATGTTTACCCTGGTTACCATCCTAAAAGTAAAAAAAAAACAAACAGTACATACTTACCTACCGCTGTCTGTCCTCCAGCGCTGCGCTCTGCTTCTCTGCTCTCCTCCTGTACTGTCTGTGAGCCGGAAAGCAGAGCGGTGACGTCACCGCTCTGCTTTCCGGCTCACAGCCAGTACAGGAGGAGTGCAGAGCACAGCGCTGGAGGACAGATGGCTGTAGGCAAGTATGTACTGTTTGTTTTTTTTTACTTTTAGCATGGTAACCAGGGTAAACATCGGGTTACTAAGCGCGGCCCTGCGCTTAGTTACCCGATGTTTACCCTTGTTACCAGTGAAGACATCGCTGGATCGGTGTCACACACGCCGATCCAGCGATGTCAGCAGGAGATCCAGCGACGAAATAAAGTTCTGGACTTTCTTCAGCGACCAACGATCTCCCAGCAGGGGCCTGATCGTTGGTCGCTGTCACACATAACGATTTCATTAACGATATCGTTGCTACGTCACAAATAGCAACGATATCGTTAACAATATCGTTATGTGTGAAGGTACCTTTAGAGATTACAGCCTTGCAATACACTACAGTATTTCAAGGCCATTCATCAAGCAGACAAAACCACTTTAAATATTACTCGCTAAGTACACAATGAACAGGTGTAGTAACGTGTAAAGGAGCAAACATAAAGGCCTATTCCGGCTGTAATCTGTGACAACCACAGGTGGAGACTTGCTGTAAATGGGAAACTATTTTCATTTAAATTACCATATATTTCTTTAATTTTAGAAAAAAAAACAATAATTTTGAAGCAAGTATTAGAATGAAATTTAATTTTTATTTCAAAGTTCTTCTATGTTATCCACACAATGAACAGGGCTTAAATTTGTAATACCACCCACCATATCGCCTGCAGCAAGTGTTGTCAATTCCATAGAGGCACTCGTGACACATTCATGACCTCTGCGTTACTTTATTCATTTATTTGCCAGGAAAGCACTTTATATTGGCTGAAAAAATCCAGTCCATCAATTTTTAGCTATAATGATCCAGATCTTTTTACCCTTTTTATCCCCTATTAGGCCGGCGTCACACACAGCGTAAAACAATACGGTCCGTATATTACGGCCGTAATACGCTGAAAAGTCCCGAAAAAAGTGGTCCGTAGCTCCTCCGTAGGCAGGGTGTGTCAGCGTTTTTTGCGCATGGCATCCTCCGTATGTAATCCGTATGGCATCCGTACTGCGTGGTTTTCTCGCAGGCTAGCAAAACCAACATACCGCTATAGAAGTGATCCATGTGTCCCAAAAAGAAAAGAAAATATATATATACTGTCTCATATATATAGGCTAGCAAAACCAACATACCGCTATAGAAGTGATCCATGTGTCCCAAAAAGAAAAGAAAATATATATATACTGTCTCTCTCTATATATATATATATATATATATATATATATATATATATATATATATATATATATATATATATATATATATATATGTCAGTAGACACATATATTAGAGAGAAAAGCCGGTAATTCAGTGCGGTGTACAGTAAAATCACACTGACAGCTTACAGTAGAATAGGTAGAATAAATGTGTACACATAGAATAGGTATATATATATATATATATATATATATATATATATATATATATATATATCAGTGAGACACATATATGTATATATATTAATATTTATTCCAGCGCTAGACAGCTTGAAAGCCGGTAATTCAATTACCGGCTTTTTCCTTCTCCTTCCTAAAACCCGACATGATTTGAGACATGGTTTACATACAGTAAACCATGTCTTCTCTCCATTTTTTTTGCAGATTCCACACTACTAATGTCAGTAGTGTGTATCTGCAAAATTTGGCCGTTCTAGCTCTTAAAATAAAGGGTTAAATGGCGGAAAAAATTGGCGTGGGCTCCCGCGCAATTTTCTCCGCCAGAGTAGTAAAGCCAGTGACTGAGGGCAGATATTAATAGCCTGGAGAGGGTCCACGGTTATTGGCCCCCCCCTGGCTAAAAATATCTGCCCCCAGCCACCCCAGAAAAGGCACATCTGGAAGATGCGCCTATTCTGGCACTTGGCCACTCTCTTCCCATTCCCGTGTAGCGGTGGGATATGGGGTAATGAAGGGTTAATGCCACCTTGCTATTGTAAGGTGACATTAAGCCTAATTAATAATGGAGAGGCGTCAATTATGACACCTATCCATTATTAATCCAATACTAGTAAAGGGTTAAATAAAACACAAACACATTTTTTAAAATTATTTTAATGAAATAAAAACAATGGTTGTTGCAGTATTTTATTCAACGCCCAATCCAGTCACTGAAGACCCTCGTTCTGTGAGTAAAAAAACATAAAAAACCAACAATACACTTACCCTCCGCAGATCTGTAACGTCCAACGATGTAAATCCTTCTGAAAGGGTTAAAACATTTTGCAGCAAGGAGCTGTGCTAATGCAGGCTGCTCCTCGCTGCAAAACCCCAGGGAATGAGGCTAAAAATAGATCAATGATCTATATTTAGCTTCATTTGCGGTGAGGCGCCCTCTGCTGGCTGTTCATAGATCGTGGGAAATTACCTAGAAAGCTCCCTGGCTTTCTAGGTAATTTCCCACGATCTATGAACAGCAATTGGATTAATAATGGATAGGTGTCATAATTGACGCCTCTCCATTATTAATTAGGCTTAATGTCACCTTACAATAGCAAGGTGGCATTAACCCTTCATTACCCCATATCCCACCGCTACACGGGAATGGGAAGAGAGTGGCCAAGTGCCAGAATAGGCGCATCTTCCAGATGTGCCTTTTCTGGGGTGGCTGGGGGCAGATATTTTTAGCCAGGGGGGGGCCAATAACCGTGGACCCTCTCCAGGCTATTAATATCTGCCCTCAGTCACTGGCTTTACTACTCTGGCGGAGAAAATTGCGCGGGAGCCCACGCCAATTTTTTCCGCCATTTAACCCTTTATTTTAAGAGCTAGAACGGCCAAATTTTGCAGATACACACTACTGACATTAGTAGTGTGGAATCTGCAAAAAAAATGGAGAGAAGACATTGTTTACTGTATGTAAACCATGTCTCAAATCATGTCGGGTTTTAGGAAGGAGAAGGAAAAAGCCGGTAATTGAATTACCGGCTTTCAAGCTGTCTAGCGCTGGAATAAATATTAATATATATACATATATGTGTCTCACTGACATATATATATATATATATATATATATATATATATATATATATATATATATATATATATATATATACCTATTCTATGTGTACACATTTATTCTACCTATTCTACTGTAAGCTGTCAGTGTGATTTTACTGTACACCGCACTGAATTACCGGCTTTTCTCGCTAACAGTGCTGCGTATTTCTCGCAAGTCACACTGCTTGTCCGTGTGTAATCCGTATTTTTCACGCTTCCATAGACTTTCATTGGCGTATTTCTTGCGCAGTACGGTGACAAACGCAGCATGCTGCGATTTTGTACGGCCGTAGAAAGCCGTATAATACTGATCAGTAAAATACGGCAAATAGGAGCAGGGGCATAGAGAATAATTGTGCCGTATTTTTTGCGAGTTTTACGGACGTAGATTCTGCGCTCTTACGTCCGTAAAACTCGCATGTGTGACGGCGGCCTTACAGTGTAACCTTGCTTGCAGGATACTCGCTCCTTTTGTTTAATTGTTTGTTTTGTTTCATTCTCCTTTCGCACATCAATTTTTTGCTGTCAGTCACATTCCGTTGGCTCGATGGATCGATTGTGAAAAACTGATGCGACGGATTGGTTTTTTCGACGGATCCGACTAGCGTATCTGGCTAATTGGATCCTAAATAAATCGGAGCATGCTCAGCTAAAAAAAAAAAACAGAATCCGTCACCGGATTCCGTCATTTGATGGATCTGGCGCCCATAGGCTTCCATTCAAGCAAACAACGATCGGACTATTCATATAGTCGCTGTTGGCAAGGTTCACGGAACGGTATCAAGGATATTCTGATTGCAAAGGACACCAGGTCCAGGTGAAGTCCGGCGCACCGGCACCTTGGACCGCAGTTGTAATACGTATCGGCAGTCATTAATGGGTTAATAGCCTGTTTAGCCAGGCTCACCCCCACTTCCCATAGACATAAAACAATCAATAATAGATAGTTCTGGTCGCACAGACGTCACAGACACTACTAGCCGATTATCTACTCTGGCCATGAGCTACTACCGGCCTATTATTGGGAAACGAGCGATCCTTGGATAACAGTGTAAATGCACCTGTAGACGAGGATCACCAAGGAAGAATCATATCTAAAATTCTTCAAATTAACAGGAAATTTTAGAGAACAAAGAGTTGCTCTGAAGAACAAGAGATACCTAAAGATAACTACCACCACCATCATCACTTTATCTTATGAGCAGACTTCCTACACTCTTCCGTTATCTGTAACCTATAGGTCAGGGTGTACATCCTACAGAGCTGCCCGTTCTTTCGTCATTACATTAATACTACTTGAATGAAGTACTTCCACATGAATATATTATTAAATAAGAATGTTACGTACATCCCGTAAACCAAAAATGACTTATCATTGATTTTACAAACCACACAAATAATCAACTGATCAGTGAAATAAAGCATTGTGAATATATTCCTGTCAACCTATCAGACATTCATGGACTTAATTAATAATTCATATAATGTGCAGAAACACTAATTGTCCATTACCGCAGCAATAGTAACTGATGTAACAGATGTTGGTACATATTGCAGCATATGTTCTGCCTACTTATCAAACGGAGGAAATCAAACGCTCTCATTACTATTGATTTCCCAAGGTAGAATCACAGAGCTAGAAACAAAGAACTGCGGCTCCTGGGGTCTCGCTCATTAACCCTATACACTACTATTATATCAGGCACCTAGGCCAGGCTCCACGCTGTCACTGAGAAGAGGCAACACGGCCACAAATCGGAACTCCCTGCGTAAACGATTCTCTATTTGTTACAAAACTGCAGTCCTTAGTGCGCCCTCAGTCTCTGGATGTCAAGGCATGCTGGGGGTTGTAGTGTTCTCACAGCTGGAGATCCATAGGTTTCTGTACAATATGACACACAAGACTTTAGGCTATGTGCACACGTTGCGGATTCTCTGCGGATCCGCAGCGTTTTCTGCGGTGCAGAAACGCTGCAGATCCGCAATTGATTTACAGTACAATGTAAATCAATGAGAAAAAAAAAATGCTGTGCACACTTTGTGGAAAATCCACTGCGGAAACGCTGCGGTTTAAAAGAAGTAGCATGTCACATCTTTTTTGTGAATCTGCAGCGTTTTTGTACCTATTCCATTATAGAAAACCGCAGGGGTAAAAAACGCAGCAAATCCGCAAGAAACCCGCAGCAAAAACCCACAAAAACCGCTGCGGAACCGCACAAAAAAACTCAACAAATCCGCAGGTGCGTTTTCTGCCAGGAGAGGCAGAATCCGCACCAGAAATTCCTAAGCCTAATCCGCAACGTGTGCACATAGCCTTAAAGCAACTAATAAGTCCCCTGCCCCTAATCATATACTTACCAGCTGCAGTCTTCATCTGTTATTGGCGCCGCTCCGGTCGTCTTCTGCAAGTTATAAGCCGCTGGAACGCTTCAATGTTTGCTGGGGGATGTGGAAGTCACTACTCAATGTAAGTCTATGAGAGCCAGAACGAGACCCTCAGATTTACACTCAGACCTTGTTACTGTTACCTCTGACTTCCTGTCAGAAGTTGTGGTCACAAGATAGCGGGACCGGAGCAGCATCGGGAGGTGCAGAAGATGGCGGCTGCTAAGTCTAATATTAGGGTAAGGGAGCTCGCATTATACTGCCTCTGTACAAATCCCTAGTTAGACCGCACATGGAGTACTGTGTCCAGTTTTGGGCACCGGTGCTCAGGAAGGATATAATGGAACTAGAGAGAGTACAAAGGAGGGCAACAAAATTAATAAAGGGGATGGGAGAACTACAATACCCAGATAGATTAGCGAAATTAGGATTATTTAGTCTAGAAAAAAGACGACTGAGGGGCGATCTAATAACCATGTATAAGTATATAAGGGGACAATACAAATATCTCGCTGAGGATCTGTTTATACCAAGGAAGGTGACGGGCACAAGGGGGCATTCTTTGCGTCTGGAGGAGAGAAGGTTTTTCCACCAACATAGAAGAGGATTCTTTACTGTTAGGGCAGTGAGAATCTGGAATTGCTTGCCTGAGGAGGTGGTGATGGCGAACTCAGTCGAGGGGTTCAAGAGAGGCCTGGATGTCTTCCTGGAGCAGAACAATATTGTATCATACAATTAGGTTCTGTAGAAGGACGTAGATCTGGGGATTTATTATGATGGAATATAGGCTGAACTGGATGGACAAATGTCTTTTTTCGGCCTTACTAACTATGTTACTATGTTACTATGTTACATTCGTTGCACCACTACTGTGCTGACATGAAAAAAAATATAACGCTGGAGTGGAGCTTCAGTTATGTCACTCACTGTTGGGAAACATCAGGCTGCTACTATACAAACTTCAAGAGAAAAACTAAATAAGCACATGCCCTATAGTACCCTATAGTATGTAAATATGTAAATAGTAATAATTCATGTAAATAACATAGGGGACTTCATTAACACTATTTTTTAATCAAAAAAGCATAAAAGCCGTCCCACCGCGACAAGGTGTACCCAATCGGCATGGTCCTATTCTACCCTAAAACCTTACCTTATATTACCCGACCTTAATGTAGATAAGGGCAGAGCACTACAGGGTCCGACTGTTCAGACACCAGTCGCGGTGGGACGGCTTTTACGCTTTTTTGATCAAAACAGTGTAAACTTAGTACCCTATGTTATTTACATACACTATCACAATTTACTTATTTGTGCGTCTGGAGGAGAGAAGGTTTTTCCACCAACATAGAAGAGGATTCTTTACTGTTAGGGCAGTGAGAATCTGGAATTGCTTGCCTGAGGAGGTGGTGATGGCGAACTCAGTCGAGGGGTTCAAGAGAGGCCTGGATGTCTTCCTGGAACAGAACAATATTGTATCATACAATTATTAGGTTCTGTAGAAGGACGTAGATCTGGGGATTTATTATGATGGAATATAGGCTGAACTGGATGGACAAATGTCTTTTTTCGGCCTTACTAACTATGTTACTTACTATAGGATATGTGCTCATTTTGTTATTTTCTTGAGTTTTTTCTGTGGAATGGCCACAGTGTGAGCGTGCTCTTACAGATTGCACATTACTCTACAAACTGCACAACACACAAGGACAAGTCCTCTAACATCCTTCATCTAAGAGTTAAGCTTATGACTGACAGTTGAGGCTACAAGCCGACTTACTTCTAGTAGAATAATAGTATAAACCCTGCGGGGCTGTAAGAATCTGGTGAGTACAGTATGGCACCCACGAGGAAGCATTTGGCTGCATAACTCGAATGCTTGGGAGAGAAATGTCATCTGCTGCATTACAGGACGCTCATGAAGACATTGAGCAGCGGGCGACATACTGACATTCCACAGAGGGTGAATTTAGTTTGCAGCAGGGCCAAGAGTATACTTAGCTGTTCCCACTAAGACCTCATTTACATGTCCATTTTTGTGGCACGTGTTCTACACATCGGTCTGCAAATGAAGGTGTCAGACTGGGCCCACCAGTAACCAACTCCAGGGCCCCACCTTTCATCTATATGCAAATGTGCAATTATCCTCAATCACAAATGATTGAGGATAATGAACAACAAAATGAATGAACAACAAACTGGGTAGATTGTTAAATGAATAAAATTCTGCCTTTGTCTGTACACAGAGAATCAAGTGTATAGAATGGGCCGGAGATGTACTAGTTAGGCAGAGGTCCGCATGATAGTGATTGGGCCAAGAGGAAAATGGAGATTGAAATTGAGGTCATGGGATTGGATCATTAAGGAAGGAAAAAGTTTGGGGCCATTTTAGAGGATCCCAGCAGGGACAAGAGTTCAACCCACCTACCCCCTTTTTTCATGGAATATTGGCATTTTTCGTGGTTTTATTTAAAAAAAAAAAAAGAAGAAGAAGAAAAGATAAAAGAAAATTTTATATATATGAATTATATATAGGACTGTTTTGCTTGTAGGCAACATTCGTGAATTTGTTACTGTGGGTCGAGGTGGCTGGGAGGCGGTGGGGGAGTCCTTGAAGTTGGTGGAATTTATTAGGGGGGGAATTTATATGGATGGTTCCCTTCAGGACTTCAGGATAGCATTATGATTGGCTGATCTGGCACTTAGTGGGGCTCTGGATGGAGGTGTACTCTAGGACCAGTGGTGGTATTCTTTTACAATTAATGGTGATCTAGTGCCCTCAAGATCGTGGTTATGGCTAGGGGTAAAAATAATTCTACAGGCAAACACCTTGTTTTACATGTGCCAGATCTTGTAGCTTCAAGGACCTCCCCCAATTTTAGTACATTAAATTTGGTTATTGTTATTGTTTGCTAATAAATGGCCACAGTGGCCAATTACATCAAAAAGAAGGGCTCCTGTGTACTATTATAAGTTAAGAGGTACAGGGGCTGTGGGAGGAAATTAATAGGGGGTGAGGGTGTTTGAATTGAACGAGTTGGCCATGCACTGTCAAGGGTTGTCAAGGGTTATAACAGGGTTGTCGCCCACTCTTGTACAGCGGCCCACCGGAGGATTCTCCTGTGCGCCAGTCCAAGCCTGTAACAGTAATTGTGATCCGATTTGCAGACCAAAATCCCCCATTTAGATCAATGTGTCCATTAATAAAACGTTGCTTTTTAACTAATGCTGTCCGAATTTGACTGTTTATGGGCAAGTTAACGGAGCGGTATTTTCGGTCGGAGAACTGTCCATGAAAATTCTGACATCACAAGGAGAGCACTAGGATTAATGTGATTCAATTGGACTGTTCAGATGACACAGTTTCTTTCCTACTGACCGAATGTCCGCAAGCAGTAGTCTAATCCATAATCCCTAATTTGGATGAGAGTGGCCTATTCACGTCTATAGGCGCAGAAAAAAACGTGGATCTCATACGGTTCATCTGCATAGCCTCCGATTTTTACAGATACATTGCCACTATAGAAACAATATTTGGCCTTGTAAATTTTATTACGGTAACCGCAATGTATAAAAATGGATGGAATACGGATGTACAGATCAGACATACAGATAGAATATGGATTGAACATGGATAACTAAACAGATGAAAAATCATCCTTTTATTTCGGATGAAAATCGGGTGATTTTGTGAAGTTAGCCTAATCGGTAGGAGAAGCCTGGAAAAAAAAATGTGTGCGTATGATAAAAACAGAAAAACAGATGACAACAATAAAAAAACAAAGACACAGGCCAAAAATGAATACAAATCAGATCTAGCAGACTAATAAAAAATGGTGTGTATTTTATCTGTTATGCAAAAAAAAAGACTGGAAGGAGATCTGACAAACAGGACACATCCGATGAAATAATTTTTAACATAAAAGCCAGATTATTATAAAATACTTCAAATCTAAATGCATTTTCCATGGTCATGAAATTCAGGACCATGATGCTTTAAAGAAAGGCACCACAGGCACATATATCACTAAGGCTACGTGCACCTTATGAGGTGCGTAAACCCTCAGTACTTACTCAGCTACGAGTACAGAGCAAAGCTACACTGGCTACCATTATACTGATCAGAATTATTCTCTTAGTCCTGAGGTCACAGAAGTGACATCATAACATCCTCAAAAGTGATGTCACTGGGGTTGTGCTTCCTGCTGGTGATTTGGTGATCGGACGCCATACAGTGGTTGTACAGGACGGACTTTACTACTTTATCATTTGGTTCCTGGTTTAAATTCAAGCACTGATTATCACACAAGTACTTAATCAGCACGATATCAAATATGGATGTGGCCTTACACCCTCAGTGCCTACAGGTGCATCCAGTGGTTTACTGTAATACAACAGGAGAAAAACAAGAATCAAAGCTAAACAGTCATTTTCTATGTTAAGGCGCCACCACCTTCCATTGCTTCCATCATGCACTACTTACTGTCTTGTCTCCTCCTTAGGTTAAACAGATAAAGCCGTCAGTCATGTTGTGGGAGTGCATAAAACCTTTAGGCCAGGTAACAGAGTACGGTAATTCCTTTTTAAGTTTACCAAGTTTATTTCAAGAACTCGCAGTAACTGGTGGTGACCTATTACAGGAAGGTAATAAACTGGAAACATGGCAATTAACCATGGCCATAACACATTTATTAGGTTTAGAAGACTTATTAAATGCACTACTACCATTTCTGAGAGGCCACAGAGGTTGCAGCACTAACTAAACAACACCACGAAGACCAAAGAGATCTACAAACAAGTCAGGGACAAGTTGTAGAGAAGTACAAGTTAGGGTTGGGATATACATAAATATCCCAATCTCTGATGATCCCCCAAAGAACCCCACAGAGCCATTAGCATCATATGGAAAGAACATAGTACCACAACAAACCTGCCAAGAGAGGGCCGCACACCAAAACTCTCAGCCCGGACAAGGAGGGCATTAATAAGAGAGGCAGCACAGAGACCAAAAGTAATCCTGAAGGAGCTGCAGAGTTCCCAATCAGAGACCGGAGTATCTGTCCATACAACCACAATAAGCCGTACTCTCCATAGAGGTGGCCTTTATGGAGGAGTGGGAAGAAAAAAAGATTTTGCTAAAAGACATGCGGTAGACTCCCCAAATGTATGGAGGAAGGTGCTGTGGTCAGATGACACCAAACATAATCTTTTTGGCCACCAAGGAAAATGCTATGTCTGGCACCAAACCAACACAGCTTATCATCCCAAGAATACCATCCCCACAGTAAAACATAGTGGTGGAAGCATCATGTGGGTATGTTTTTCAGCAGCAGGACAGGAAAATGGTCTGAGATGAGGGGAAGATGGATGGTGCAAAATACAGGGATATTCTTGAGGAAAACCAGTTTCAGTCTCAGTGATTTGAGATTGGGATGGAGGTTCATCTTCCAACAAGACAATAATCCAAAGCATACTGCTAAAGCAACACTCGAGTGGTTTAAGGGGAAACGTGTAAATGTTTTGGCGTGGCCTAGTCAAAGTCCAGACCTTAATACAACTGAGAATCTGTGGTGAGACTTGAGGATCGCTGTTCACCAGAGGAAACCATCTAACTTGAAGGAGCTGGAGAAGTTTTGCCTTGAGGAATGGGGAAAAAAAACCTGTGGCAAGATGTGAAAAGCTGATAAGACACTTATCCAAAGTGACTTGCAGCTATAATTGCCGCAAAAGGAGACTCTACAGAGTACTGAAAGCCAAACGTTCAAAGTTGAAGGAATGTTCTGTACATGAACTGATGTAAACCCTAAAAAAATAATTAAATTACAGGTTGTGAGGTAGCAAAACACAAAAAAATGAAAAGGGGGTGAATACTTTCACAAACCACTTTATATTAAACGTACAAATATTCATGCATTTCAAAGCTCCCTGGACTATCCGCTATCAGTATGGTCCCAGATCCCAACAGCACTGCTCCTTGAGAAACATGAGAGTCTCCTGTGCCTTCATGTGATCAGTAATGTGTATGAAGGGGGCTGGCTGACTTGTTCATTTCCAATAGCTAAGAAGGACTACTTCTCTGTCTGTGCATCTGATGTAACCGAGAAGATGGATGGCTTTTCATACAAAGCACTGATGACAAGTCGACACAGAACTGCTTTGCGGTGTCAAGCAGAGGGCAATAAGTGAAGCCACCAATTGGCAGTTACCCTATAAATCAATACCTTCCAAGAGCCTTGATTACTAATATTTAGAGAAGTTATTCATGAGGTCTAGGGTAGTACTGCTTCTCCTTGCAGAGACACCCCTCTGGCATAGGGATACTAACAGCTTAGCTACCCCAAAGCTGGTATTAGGGAGTCAGTCCTCTCATTCCTGGAGGAGAGCTAGTTATCAAACATTTTTCTAAGGAGGCCTATAATTTTTAGTACGAAAGCTGACAATACTACCCTAGATCTTTATCAAATACAATATATCTCGCCCATCTAATCCTACTTTGCACTGATGAGTAGCAAGAATCATGAAACAATAGTCTGCAAATGGGTATCTTTTCCTTTAAAAAAAAGTCTCAGCAGGTTTAGTGCAGGAAAGGAGGCTGCTTCTGATGTTGGCAAAAGAAGAACAATTAAAGTTCATTGTTTTATAAAAAGATATGGAAATGAAGGTGATGTTTTGGGGTTGATATGCTGGGGAACATGTTGATGTGAGATTTTTGTTGTACCATAGCTCAGAGGTTTTCAATGACACAATTACGGCCCCTGTATGAGTGACTTGTCTTCATCAGGTAACAACTACCAGTCTCCTGAAATGCTATTCTGCATAGTGTACAATGAATGTCTAATTGTAATGCATCACGCAACACACAGGACAAAGAGCACAAACTGCAGGCAAGATGTTTTATCTGCATGGCTTTGTAATCTGTGCATAGTTTCAGAGTCAGGGGTGTATAAACACTGAGACATCAAAAAAATGCCTTCTGTAAACCATCCTGACTTAGGCGGGCACTTTTCCAGAATATGTCATGCCCTGCATTTTCTTACAAGCATGTCAGCTGTATGCTGATAAAACTTACCAGAACTATTTTAATCTGCCAATAAATTAGAAGTAAAATAGTAATCATACTTCAGCCCATTCAGTATCCTTGTCTTTAACATGAACCCTTATAGTAACATCATACATCATTTTAAAGAAGTTTTATTGGACAAGATAAAAGAACATGAAAAGGGTGAGGGCGGAGGGTCACACAAGAAAGGGGGATTGCGGATGAGGAAAATAATTCTGAATAAAGTAAACAAAGTTTACAATAGGTAATATAGTTATAACTTTAAAGGATTCATAACAAGTTTATATTT